>NC_137129.1:4960969-5068469 GCF_949319135.1 Squalius cephalus
TTGCCTGTTCATTTAGGACATCAATCTTATAGAGGGCTCTTATGTAAAAGGCAGAAGCTTCTCGCCCAGATAACAGGAAATGATGCACCTGTGAACATGTACACACCTGGAGCTCTGCCTTGAGGATCTGTTGGGCCAATGTGACCCAATCACCCATTGTGTACTGGTCAGGAGGAAAGGCTTGAAGATCAGAGTGTTCTCAGTACGGGTGACATTCACAGGTGCATCACATGTTTCATGCACATTTACAAATGGGTGATTCTTCAAATAGATGCACTTTTTTGTGTTTGTATTATGTTAAAACATTTATCTCATGTCCTGATCATGACCTAGATCAGATTTTAATGCGATGACATGCAATGATATTTTGTGCATGTGCAATTATGCATTTGGTGTTTTTATCCAAAAGTGACTTAGATTGAATTCAATGCAATTGCTTGTTTCTAGTGCCATGCTGTACTATCTGAGCTACAGGAATCTGCAGGACATATTGTATGCAAAAATGAGAAAATATTATTAATAATAATAATATTAGGCAAGAGTGCACAGTAGCAAATCCCTCATTTAAAATGCATTACAGAAGGGAATTTGCCATTGTGAAATCAAAATGGAAAATTCATATTTTTTTAATGTAATATTGAGGTGTTTATTATAAATGATTTATCCATGCACATCATTATTTTTTTTAAATGAATGTGATTTTTGCATTGGTGTGAGGGCGGGACAATAATCCCTCCTCTCCAGCAACCTGTCACTCACATGACATCACAGGAATTTACAAAGCATCCAATCCTGCTCACAATAGGGGAGGAAAGAGAATCGCAACTTTCATTTCATGTAGACTTTAAACAATTCTAAAAGATATTTTAATAGGCAAACATAACATACTTTATATATAATAATAGTAATACACTTTAAAAATTAGAAAAACAAAAAATAGACTAAGTTTAAAGCTACTATAATCTAACTTTTCAAACCAGAATGATTGTTTATTTTTTAAGCAATTTTTATTTAAAATCTTCCTGAACAACAATGTCCCCTATTTGAAGAATCACCCAATGAAAATCCTTTACTGACTGAACTGCACTGACCAATCAGAGAGAGGCCACTACGCTTCTCAGTAAGAACTTGCTAATATTTTTAGAACATCTTGTATTACTTTCTGCTTGTTTAAGCAAGAAGTAGGAACCACAACTGAAGGTTGCCATGCCCTCTTTGAGTCTAACCCCTCTTTGTCTCCATAACGGTCATCTGATGTAATTGCACAGTGAAAAGGTCATGGCTGACGGAGCAGATTCTATACTGAGGTCCCTTTAGTAAAAGACCAACCGTTCATTTAAACTGAACGGCATGCATGGTGACATTATCTGAAAGTACTTGGTCTTTAAGTGAACTATAGGAGTCTGTAGAGCCGTGTGGTGGTGGACTCACCTAACGGCTCGAATCAGGGTCTTCACTGCTGGAATCACATCCTCCATGGCAACATCACAGTAAGACTTGTCCTCTGTGTGCTCTTCTCCTACTCCATCCACTACGAGAGATCAATCCGTAATGAGAGGAGGAAAACGTACACTACCGGTCAATGGTTTGGGGGCAAAGTTTTTTTTTTTTTTAATAAACGATATCTTTTATTCAGACCGGATGCATTAGATTGATCAAAAGTGTCATTGAAGTGCAGCATTTTCAAATAAAAGCTGTTCTTTGTTTCCAGCACGACTGTTTTCAACGTTGATAATAAGAAATGTTTCTTGAGCAGGAAATCAGCAATGATTTCTGAAGGATCATGTGACACTGAAGACTGGAGTAATGATGCTGAAAATTCAGCTTTGATCACAGGAATAAATTACACTTTATAATATATGAAAATAATTATTTTAAATTGTAAAAATATTCCAAATATTACTGTTTTACTGTATTTTTGGCCAAATAGACACTTTTCACACTTCCGGGCTCACAGAAGTGGAAGTCATCACAGTTACAGTGGTGAATGGGAGACGAAAGTAATTCTATTTTTTGCATTTCCATTTGCTCGAAGTGCTTTGGAGTGTGTAGCTTTTCATTTCTTAAACAACCATGTAGGAAGACACATCATATTGACCAATAATGTATGCACCTGTAGATGGAAATAAATGTTGTGATGTTATTTCGATCAAGAATTTTTGGTCAAGATCTTGAATTGACGAAGCAAGAGTCCAGCACTCTGTAAAGTCTCCTCCAGCACATCCCAGAGACTTTCAATGAATTTAAGGACTCAGAGGAGCCACTTCATGAGTGTAAATTATTCTTCATGCTCCTCCCAACCATTCTTTTCATGGTCTTCCTACATGGTTGTATAAGAAATGAAAAGCTACACACTTCTCCATCAACTAGGGTTAGAAGAACTGTTGCCAAACATATAACATGATAATAATCACTGCAATAAAGATCCAAGCATAGACTCTTAAGCATTTGTTTATATAATTCCAAACAGTGATTTTTTTTTTGGCTGGGCAGTGTACATAAAATGTTTTGAAAATGAAAATATGAAAAGCTTTACTAGATTTGCGATGCTGATAACTTTGGAAACAACAGTCTGTGAACTGAAAATGGTCCATAAATGCAGCCTTGGTATCAACCCCAAACTTTTGAACAGTAGTTTATGTACGTATATGTGTATGTGTCTGTATGGAGGTGAACATGTCGACAGAGGTATCTACCATCTGCAGAGGGCCGTGGTTTTAGGCGGAGAGAGGTTCGGAATCGAGTCCGATCATTGAAGCTCCAGCTTTTCTGGACCTTGCTGGGGCTGGTGGCTTCAGGAATGTTCTCCGTGCTGGGCGAGCGCCGTACATTACCTGGGGGCAAAGGAGAAGCCTTGCTCCGGATAGCCTGAGAGGAGCGGGAATTGTTCATCCTAATGCGGTCACGGAAGCCCATCTTCCCACTGGCGAGAGAATTAGAGGAATGATCTGAGTCGGTGACAAACAAGGAAATTAATCAATCTTCTCATTAGCACTGCCTTGATTTTCTATTTAAGACTTTTTCCTACTTGTTCCATAATGTGAAAGAGACTATGTTTGCTTATGTAAGAGGACATATTAACATAGACAAACTGACAGAAGGGTTAGGAAACACACATCGATCTATTTACAGGTGGTTAGTTTAATTTACATGATAACGCTGACACAACAAAGGAAAATGGTTAGTCAAAGACATATATTGCCCTGTGTGAGCATCACATAATTTCAAAGACATTTGGTTTCATATTTAAATAGTTAAGAAGCTCAATTTCTTGAGCTGAATGGGGCGTGACAGTGTATAAATCGTGCCATCAAAAGGAGCAACTGGAGAAATGCAAGAGCACTCTTTGAATCCATGGTACCACGCACAAGCATGCTAAAGAATGTATTTTTTTTTAGCCGAAACTACAAACAATATCCACTTAACTTTATTTAAAATGATGACATTTCAAATAATTGATTACAACATGCCACAAAGTAAGATGTTCTACAGTCCTAATAGCAGTCATCATTGAAATACTGTTTCAATCATGCACATAGAGGTCACAAACCTCATGCACCCTTTGTCAAAGAGCATAATCTTGTAACTCAATCTACATCCGATTACTTTTAGCATGCTAACACATGCTTAAACACATTAAAGGATCTGAAGATCTCAGTGTAAACACGACTCGTACATGCATACCTCCCCTACAAAATGTCTGACCTTAAGAATTCTTGATATCCCTGCATTCAAATGTTGCAACATGCCGTAAGTTATTTAGCCTCTCAAGAATAACCGTAAAGTATAACTGACATGCATATCAGAATAAACCATGATGGTTTCAGTAACACCCGACCGCATGGTTTATCTTTGCCCCGTGAGCACATGCAGGCCTCATCTGTGTGCATTCGGCACAGATACACAGTCCTCTGTTCTCTGATCAGCCTCTCACAGGTAAGGGCAGCGGATCACTGAGATTATTGAGCTAGTGCAGCCTTCACGTTAGGAATATACTGAATCCAGTCATGATGAATGCATCTATGAATGAGTCGAGCTGCACTGGATCAGTAAGGCTCAGAGAGATTCAGGCATCAGGGACGGGACGGATCGAGCCCAGTGTGCACAGGCACATCACACATGGATACCTCTGCTTACTGCCAGTATGAATCCGGAAGAAACCCCTCTTTTTAGATACGAGCTGACTGAAGAGACACACAAGGGAGAGGGAGGGATCCGTGAGGGGTTGTGAGGGTTAGTCGGCTGTGCCAGGACACACGTGTTACACTTGTTTTTTTAGTGTGCATTTTCGGGCAAACATATGCAAGTAGTATAAGACACGATCCACATGGATGTTGTTCTTGTTAGAGGATTTGGATCCAACTCAGTTTGTGTAACTTAAAGGTACACTATGTAACTTGTAACTACACTACAGAGTGGTTGGCGACTCGGTCTAAAATAGTCTGAATATAAACCATTATTGGTCACACTTTAGATTAGGGTCCATTTCTCCCTATTAACTAACTATTAACTACAACTTTTGCCTCAATAAACTCCTAAGTACTGCTTATTGATAGTTAGTAAGGTAGTTAAGTTTAGGTATTGGGTAGGGTTAAGGGATGTAGAATATGATCATGCAGAATAAGGCATTAATATGGGCTTTATAAGTACTAATAAACAGCCAATATCCTAGTAATATGTATGCTAATAAGCAACTAGTTAAAGGAGAACTCCGGTCAAATTTAACATTGTAAATTGTAAATTTGGAGTGCTGTCAATACAGAGAACAACGACAAAAATCGGTGTTGCCCACAGCGTGTTATCCTCTTTTTAAAATTTGCACCCTGTTGACTTCAATGGGGCAAGTTTTAAACCTGCTTTTAGCCTCTTAACATCCTTGATGTGTCATTACAAGTGCACAGGTCATGTGAGCGATTCCTTCAGAGTGAACACGGGTGAATCTGACTGCAGTAGATGTGAAAGATATGGATAAAAATGATGTTATTTCAGCCAGCGCACATACCTGTATTTACATCCTGTTTTCGGCTGAAGTCCACAGTAGTCGATTGTCGAGTTCACGCACATAGGTTTAGTACGTACGATCATGCGCCCGAACTCGACAATCGACTACTTTGGACTTCAACCGAAAACAGGATGTAAATACAGGTATGTGCGCTGGCTTTTTCACTTTTATTCATATCTTTCACATCTACTGCAGTCAGATTCACCGTGTTCACTCTGAAGGAATCACTCACATGACCTGTGCACTTGTAATGACACATCAAGGATGTTAAGAGGCTAAAAGCAGGTTTAAAACTTGCCCCATTGAAGTCAACAGGGTGCAAATTTTAAAAAGAGGATAACACGGTGTAGGCAACACCGATTTTTGTCATGGTTCTCTGTACTGACAGCACTCCAAATTTACAAAAAAATTAGCTCAATGTTAAAATTGACCGGAGTTCTCCTTTAATAGTGAGAATTGGACCCTAAACTAAAGTGTTACCCACTTATTATAGACGTACCGTAGTGATTCAGGATAAGACAAAAACATGGTTGGGAAGATGGATTCATAAGGTACTCAGTCATTATGTAAATGTTATACATTTTAAACAAAAAGAGTTACATAGTGTACCATTAATGTAATAACTTAAATGCAAGTTTTTATTTTTAAAGGAATAGTTCATCCAAAAATGCAAGTTTGATCATCAAGCTGACTTTCTTTCTTCTGTGGAACACAAAAGGAGATGTTTTGATGCTTTTTTCCATACAATGAAAGTCAATGGGGACTGGGGCGATCAACCTCTAAAAATGACAGTAGTAAAAATAAAAGTATTTCATGCAGACATCTGTGAGGAACGGGCCAAAACTGAAGCTGCTTGTCGGCATGTTGTAATTGTAAATACCATTATTACGAGATGACAACAAAAATAGCTAAATGAATCTGCAGTGGTCAGGTGGTACAAGTCAGAGCTCTCCGAAAATTTTAAGTTTACAAGTTATAATTATGAGTTCTATGAAGACGTGAACGCTTTTTACAAGTTGGAATCTCATAATTACGGCACTTCCAACACATTACGACTCACTTTATCAGTTAGTGTTTCCGGTGGCTGGAATTTTGTCAGTCAAAAGTAGTCGATCTCCGAATGCAACGTAACATGAGAAGAGTAAAGATGGAAAGCTTCTAAAGCTTGTTTCCATATAAAGTCACAGATAATTTTTTATATAAGTTATCATGTTTTTCATTGAAATTACAAGTTCATGACATTTCCTCATATGGAGTCAGTTCATTACGTTCCATTCGGAGATCAACTACTTTTGACTGACAAAATTTCAGCCACCAGAAACACTAACTGATAAAGTGAGTCGTACAAAACCTTTCTTTTTAGTAAACTCTGTGTACACAAACAATGTAGTCAATACTGGAGTTCATGTGTAGAGCCCCTGGTGATACTTCCAGCAAAGTTTCATGTTGTGTCGAGCCTTCTTAGTGTTTTAAAAATAGCGATTTTAATGCTAATCATAGAAGTGCCCCAAGCACTCCCATTCAAAAGGCAATTTGACCTAAAACGAAAATACGGTCAAACTTAAAAGTGGCGTTTCCATTCTAATTATGCTTTTAAACGAAAGTTTGCCTCAGGTAGATTAACAAAAATAACCTAGGTTCAATTCTGGCGAGAGTTACCCTTTAATTGTTAATATTTGCTAAATATCTCTTTCTGTGTTCCACAGATGAATGAAAATAATACAGGTTTAGAGCGACATCAGGCTCGCTATTCCTTTGGGGCAATAACGTGCACTTCAAAACAAAGTGTAACTTACTAATAAGTGGAGAAATAAGTGTTTTGGAGAAAGGGTTGATGAGCTCACACACACATTTAGGATCAGCCTTTCAGAACATCTCTGTTTTTGTTTTTTTGTTTTTTTTGCACTGAAATGAAAAACTGTCCCAGGATCAATTTTAAGGCATACAACATGTGCAACTTATAGGGGTGAAAGGTCATTTAGAGAAAGTTGAGTGAGGCAGGCAGGGTCGGGGTGGCATGCAGACACTGGCATGTGAGGAGGTCACTAGAGGTCAATGCATCTGAATGCAGCCAACCATCATCACGTTCATTTTAACATCGTCACTCGAAACAAAAAGCACCTCAAACTGTAAACACAGCATGGCCAATGCCACTTCCCATTGGGCGAAATAGTCGTCTCAAAAGCCTACCACAAACCTGCATGAAACGTCAGTCCTCCTGAAAACGTGAATGGATGGAGTGATGGCAGAGAGATGAAAAGGAGAGGAGGAGAATGGAGAAGTTGAATGAAGGGCTGTGAAGATGGGGTTTGAGACACACTGTAATGTCAAAGGGTAAAGAGATAATGCTCGCACACAAATGTGCGCAGGCATTAACACACACAAAGGCCATTGAACGGCATCAGATACGTGATCAGTTAAGGAGATTTTCAATTATATCACAACTAGTATGAACTACTAAAAGGCTATATTTCCTATATCAAAATTCCAACTTATCTATTAAAGAGTAGAACATCACATATCTGATACATCTCTCAATGTCCTAGTATAGACGTGTAGTATTAGTATCAGCACAAAAAACAAGACACAAGCAGAAAAGCATGCAAAAACACAAACAAGTACAACTACTGCAACTGATTTAACTGCAGCTTATTTGAGTGTCAGGTGCTGAACTTCCTGTGAACACTTTACATGATGATTTAAGGTGCCCCTATTATGCTTTTTTATATATATTACCTTTCATGTAGTGTGTGATAGCAGTTTGTCAGTGTAAAAGTTGAGTTATTGTCTCCCCGATTCTGAACTGCCTGAAAAGAGTCATCAGTAATTCCAGTCTTAATTCTAGCATGAATGTACGTAGGTTTGTAACAAATTTGCATAATGGTCTTCATTGGCTGCCTGTGAACAACGCCTACTTTGCCCCGCCCTCAAACACTGTAGTTGTAGCTGAGACTGGAAGGGTTTGGTTCATGTTGTCGACGTGTGGTTTTCAGCGCTGCGAAAACAAATACATTTTAATGCACTTCCAAAGGATGAGGACTCGAGCTTGAATTCAATACGGTAAAACCGATGCCATCGTTACTGTTCGTATTAGGACATACCTGTCAACATTTGGTTTTCAAAATCCGGGAGATTTGTGCGGGGACCGTTCGGCGCGGGGGGGAGGGGGTTGGATGTCGGATGTCTATCGGCTCGCTTTCGGGTTAAACTTTCCGCGACTGCGCAACTGGGTTATAGGTTGCCAGGTTGAGGTGACAAACGGGTTGAAATTGTATATGGTGTGTGGATTGTGTGAATATAATGCATTTAATACAAGATCTGGCAACTGGTCAACATTAGACAAACATATTGGTACGATTATTCATAAAGGAGTTTGGGCCATGCAAATTACGGGAGTTTCCCGGGAGAAATAACAAACAGGGAGGGGTCCGGGAGATGGGGCTAAAAAATGGGAGAAACCCGGGAAAAACGGGAGTGTTGACAGGTATGTATTAGGGGTTGAACGGATCGTTGCTGATCCGTGATCCGTACACGTTTAACAACCATAGATTAAAAGTTTATAATTTTGTATTGTTAGATTACACATTCAGTAGATTTTAAACCATTCCAGTGCTAGAAGAGACAAAAGAGAATTTAATTCAGTGCTGTTATCTGTGCGAATTGATTCCTCTTTCGCGTCTCCTTGCACTTGGTTGGACACATACATACAAAATTAGGTCAAAATACCAGTCTCGGCAAGTATTCTCGTAAACACAGTCGGTTCTATCTCAAGAGAAAGAGAACAAGAGAAAGATGTGCATCATTATAATGGATCCATGTATTCTGTCTTAAAGTGACAGCAGCCTATAAATACTTACTGTTGTCTATGCAGTCTGTCATTAATGTTAATCAAACTACAAAACATAGCTTTAACAAAGATGAATCTTTGTTAAATTTATACAGTGAACATGGTGTTATTTTACATGTACCAGAAATGAAAACTACAGTTAGACCTTATACTTTATTCGTAACTTTGTGATATTGTAGTTATCTATGCTTGTGATTTGGGTATTTGTTCTTATTTTTTACTGACTGTTCACTTAGGCTAGTAGTTTTTGATGTGGTATCGGAGTACTTAAAGTGTGCTTTAAGTAATAAATGGAAAGCAAAGTTACCCCCCACCCCCCCAATTTTTTATTTCTTGCTGAATCCGAAAATGATCCGATCCCTGACTCAAAAACCGCAATATGATCCGGACCGTGAGATTTGAGATCCATTGAACCACTAGTTCGCATTACTGTGTATCAATTTTTGACGAAGAGCTGAAATTCAGATATATAATAGGCCTTTCATCTCCGACGCGCGCTGTAAGCAGTCGACCAATCACAAAAGACTGGGCCATCTGACCAATCAGAGCAGAGTAGGCTCTCGGAAAGGAGGGGTTTAGAGAGACCGAATCCTTTATCGAACCGTTTCAGACACTGGGAGAAAGAGCTCATGCTGCAATGTATATTATGAGAAAATGAAAGTGTTTTAACTTTGTTATATTGTATTTATATGCTTGTGATTTGGGTATTTGTTCTTATTTTTTACTGACTGTTCACTTTGGCTAGTAGTTTTTGATGTGGTATCGGAGTACTTAAAGTGTGCTTTAATTAATAAATGGAAAGCAAAGTTAGCCCCCGCCATGAAATATTTTTTTTCTTGCTGAATCCGAAAATTATCCGATCCCTGACTCAAAAACCGCAATATGATCCGGACCGTGAGATTTGAGATCCATTGAACCACTAGTTCGTATTACTGTGTATCAAGTGTTGAAAAAGAGCTGAAATTCAGATATGTAATAGGCCTTTCATCTCCGACACGCGCTCTAAGCAGTCGACCAATCACAACAGACTGGGCCATCTGACCAATCAGAGCAGAGTAGGCTCTCGGAAAGGAGGGGTTTAGAGAGACCGAATCCTTTATCAAACCGTTTAGACACTGTGCGAAAAGAGCTGATGCTGCAATGTATATTATGAGAAAATTAAAGTGTTTTTTGACCTTGGAAGCATGTAAACCTATTATAGGAGACCTCTAAGACTAAATTAAGCTTTTAAAATAGCATAATAGGGGCACTTTAAGTAATGACCTGAAACTTTACTACACTACAGTATGCTAGTATGTGAATTTAATTGTATTACTGAAATTGCAGGGAAGAGTTAGTGTCCTCTAGGAAGATTAAACTGGACAGTGGCGTACCTGTCCCCCGACAGGTAGGGGGAGCTGTACGGCCGGAGCCCCGACAGCAGGGTGTGGTAGGAGTTGTGGAGAACCTTCTTGGTGCTACGCTGCCGTTGGAGGTGACTGAACAGTAATGTCAGTTCTCTGACCCACAAGCAAAAAATGAAAATAATCAAACATGATAAATGAAACAAAACAAAAAAGCACAAAGAAGCCAAACAAACAAACACAAAGCTAAAAACAAAATGGTAAATTAACCATCATAATACTTTAAAAAGACAGGGATCATTCCGTTTATAAAACATCTACTGTTTAAATATGTCATTTGTGTACTGAAATACACACTTCCCTGTCATTTTAAATGAATGATAATTAGTCAAATTAATTCACCCAAAGATGAATGCATGTGGGATAAATAATATTAAAAGGTAAAAATAGAAATATATAATTAAGAATAAAAAATGTGGCATAATATACTACATGGAAACACTGAGATACTTCATAAAAGGATTCAATTAAACAGTCAAATAATTATTGATTGACCCATCATAAAATTTGTTGGTTTCAAGAATATGTATAGGATCTGTTAAATTACTTCTTGAGTTTTTAATTAGTATTATATCTACCAATATGTAGAAAAAAAAATCCTTTAAACATTAAATTTGCTTAAGAAGCAGACTGTATAAGATATAAGTTTTACTTAATTCTTGTTTCAAGAATTTAATATTTTATTAATTTTTAAATACGTTATCTAACTTAAAACATTAAACATTAAATGTTTTTTTTAATAATAAATGCTGGTTACAATTTCTATTTCTCCACATTTTTCATCCCACATTAACTGGAATTAAAATAAAATTTTATGTAACTCATGACTCAAACTGTCATAATCTTTGCTTTCAGTACATGCAAAAATTAATGTTGCAGATGAATAAAACAAAACAAAAGGAACGGCAAAACTATCAATTAAATCATGATTTCTGGGTCAAAGTACCATTTTTAATTAAAGTGAAATACATTTTGTGTGTCTGTGCATGGAGGATAATAAAATGAAATATTGTTTTCTCAGAAACATGATTATAAATCGGTCTGACTAATGCTGAAGTATTTGGGATATTTTGAACCCCTTCTTTTTGAAATCATGACCTCAAAAAGGCAAAGCCACCTGTCAGTCATATCAGTTACACACAAGGCCAGCTGAACGCGCACGGCACAGATAAGCATCTCCGCTGAGGGCTTCGTTGCATACTTACCTGAAGGACGGCAGCATACTGTCATAGAAATACCAGGTGGCCGTGAGATATGAGTGCTGAGCATCTGTAGAGTAGAGACGCCATGCAGCCTGGGGAGACAACACGACACAGCACGGCACAAGATGACCCACCCAGACGTACATGCACACAACACACACATATTTTGGGCGTGGAAATAGAAATCGTGACTGTATATGCGGCAGGTGTGTTGCTCACTGAGCGCTCACCTGTATGAGGTTGGCAGCGGGAGTCCTTCTCTTCTCGAAGTGTTTCTGCCGGTGCTGCTCCTGCACTTTAAGAGCAAAACCCGAACCCAGGATGCCCTTACAGAAGGACAGAGGGCCATTAGCTGGTGGAAAAAGAAATGTCAACGGCCTTAAAATCGACAGCATTACTTACAGCGGGCAGGGCAAAGAAGGACACTCCCAGCAGGGCAAAGCAAGCCGCTAAAAGCCGACCTTGCCAGGTGCGCGGCGTCTTGTCACCGTAGCCAATCGTAGTGAGGGTGATCTGGGTGAAAACAGTGGAGGTAAGAATAACTAAATGGCCAGGGGAGTCATGCATCAGCTAAAGTCAAAACCTTCTATATCGAAAATAACTTATTTATAGACCTTATAGTCAGGGACAGTGCCTATTTAATTTTTGACAGCAATGAAAACGAGTCTGTGGGGGATAGAAGTAAAGCGTTCAATGGATTATAATGTTGTGTACGTAACAACATACTGATTGTACTTTCTGAAAAAAAAAAAAAAAAACTTTCAGTTGACAAAAACATCATAAAAAGATGTGGTTGTGAAAATGATGTGATCAAGGATCTTTATACAGTTTGTGCCGCTGCAAAGACTGTACGTCTATCCCTCACAGCCTCATTTTCATCCGTGTTAACTTCAATATGGTGTCTAAGCCGACTAAAGTCTATGGTTAGTTTGGCCAGTGACATGCATTGCAAGGTCGGGAGAAACAACAACAGAAAAACTGGTAATTCCAGTGGCAGTGGGAATTTCCCAAAAATTAAAACTAAACTATATGAAAATATTTTCATTGACTGAAATAAAACTAAATAAGGAAAAACTAAAAAAGGAAAAACAGAAATGACTCCAAAACTAACTAAAATACAACAAAATTTACTAATTCATTTTAGTTTTCACTTTTTATACATAGTAGATTGTAACCTTTACAACCCACCTGAACTAAACATAAAAATACTGCTAGATAGCAATAACAGTAGACTGAGAACATTAAACCATTTTAAACCAGTTAATCCGGCGCATTAACATAAAATACTAAAATAAAAACTAAAACTGAAAAGAAAAATTGTATTAAAATTATATATATATATATATCAAATAATAACCTGGTTTGAGACCCCTTGGACATGACACTTCTGAAATCGACCTTACTGATTCTAACTCTGCGGATTCAGGATATTATTCAACAATCAGTCTATTAGAGGCAGAATTATAATCCCAGTAGAAATGAAACAAAAATAATGAAAAAATATTCTGATCCCGGGAACTGACAGCGTTATTACACAGGTTGTTAGATGAGCCGAGGGCAGTACTCACTGTTCCCCACCAGAGGGAGTCGGCATAGGTTGAAAACTCTTGGTTATCTTCCTTCTCAGCCAAATAGACCAAGAAGGAGGCAAAGATCAGTACCAGGAAGCCGATGTACCAGGCTGTGATCAGCTCCTGAAACACAAGAAAAACAATATTGCAGTATTTATTAAAAGTGACTTATCCGTGCACATCATTATCTTTTTTATATCATGTGCTCTGGAAATATTTAAACCAAATATCTTCCCCTCCCTCGTGCAGCGTCATCTCTTCTCTTCTCTGATGATGTGTTTACTGGCGTGAGGGCGGGGCAACCTGTCACTCAAATGAGATCGACCAATAGCAACCCACAACCATCCAATCAACTCCCCATGGACAAAATCAAGTCACGCCCTACATTTTTTTCTCGTTCGAGAAGTTGTTTCACTCGGATATACATCACAATAATGAAGAAAATACTATCACAACTTCTGTTTTATGCTTGTTTGGGGCAGGGCTATTTGTTTGCTCGACCAATGGCAGATGGAGATAGAGTTTGGAAGCATATTTGAAAATAATTGTTAATTATATACAGTTCTTTAGATTTTAAGGTGTGGATACGCACAAAACAAAACAAAAGTTTGCATTATGTGTATTTTTCATAGGTTGTCATAAAACATGTACAGTGACACTGAAGCGAACGTCCTCTGATGGATGAGTGTGTGTGTGTGTGTGTGTGTGCTGTCACCTTGCTGTGAGCGTAGACCACAGAGCCCAGCAGCTTCCAGGTTCCTCCCCGGCGGTCCATGCGCACCATGCGCAAGATCTGCAGAAACCGCATGCTGCGCAGAGCAGATGTGGCGAAGATGTTTCCCTGTGTGCCTGCTGCTATCACTGCCAGCGACGCCACGAACACAATGAAGTCTGCATAATGAGACAAACACGATGACAAGAACAGAAAAGAGAAACAATCTTTTTAAATGCATTCATTTCATCATGGGGTGGGACATACCTTCATTGGGTTTTTTTTGAGGGGGCACATTTTCTTTTCTTTTTTTGTAAGACGTCTATAGTTTACTGTCCAGTGGATTGAAATCTCAATTAATCGTACATTGATATCCATGTACACTACCGTTCAAAAGTTTAGGGTCAGTAATGCATTTTTTTTATTGAAAGAAATTAATAGCTCAGCAAAGATGCATTAAATTGAATATAAAGACATTTAAAATGTTACAAAAGATTTGTATTTCAATTAAATGAATGTTCTTTCGAACATTCTAATTATCAAAGAATCTGAAAAAAACAAAAAAACAAAGTATGGTTTCCACAAAAATATTAAGCAGCGATAATAATGTTTCTTTAGCAGCAAATCTGCATATTAGAATGATTTCTGAAGGATCATGTGACACTGAAGACTGGAGTAATGATGCTGAAAATTCAGCTTTGATCACAGGAATATATTATATTTTACAATATATTAAAATAGAAATCAGTTATTTTTGTAATTGTAATAATATTTCACAATATTACTGTTTTTACTGTATTTTTAATCAAATAAATGCAGTATTGATGAGCATAAAAGACTATCAAAACATTAAAAATCTTACCGACCCCAAACTTTTGAATAGTGTACAGCTTTAACATTTCAATAATAATTATATGTGTGTTACACGGTAAAAAAAAAAACAAGTCATATGAGTTTCGAGCAACAAGAGGAGATTTGATGTTTCTGATCTCAGACTCCAGGTCTTTACACTTTACCTATGACACAGAAGGGTTTTCTGGCAAACCGTAGCCGGCCCTGCCATCCTCTGTACCGGCAGCAGCATCCGGCGGCCCAGACCCGCACAAAATACTCCAGCCCAAAAACCACGATCATCACAAACTCCTGCAAGTGAAATCAAATCATTTTCAGAATCAATCCTCTTAATAATGCCTGCCTTAAATATATCAAAATTAAAATTAAAATAATAACTGACGACTGATGCTCTGCCAGTAATCTATAAATGAAAATATACACTACCTGGCAGTAAAGATTAAAGTACTAGACAATCAATTTACATCTAATTCATAAAAAATGAAGATTGCTTTGCTGTATACAATCGAGTAGTGCAGGGAGGACATATTTTTGTAGGCCAAAACTGGAAACGAGTTGTATTTTAGCTCAATGAGTTTTTATAATGGGTTTTTATTTAAATATCTGACATGCGGTCTGTGGTGAACACAAGATCAAGATCTTTTCACGTTTTATTCTACGACATAAAATAGCCTACAACAGTAATACCCTCATGTGATTTTTTTTTAAAGCTTTTACTTGTCTTGAAAAAGGAGGTTGTTAACAAGTGACCAAGGGCCAGATTTACTAACAGCGTGCGCCAGAACAAACCCTCTTTTGGTGTTAAAAAATGTACTAAAGACACGCAGTGAACATTTTTTGCGGCTGACCTTATTGCATATGCATTTGTTGGAGTTTCCCTATCAGATGCAAAATTTATGAGAGGAGAATATTTAATTGATTCACGCAAGGTTTGAGCTAGTCAATTTACTGGTATTTACAGCATTATTTGAGACCCTACGCTGCTCTTAATAGTTAATAATTAATAATAATAATAATAATTAATTAATAATTAATAATTGGTCATTATGGAAATGATTCAGCTGGATCGGTGTTCTTTAATTTTCATGTCAGTAAATCACGCGCAGAACTTTCCCATCGATGCGTTTATGGAACGCTAATTTCACGCTAATTTGCCCTTGCTTAGTAAATCTAGCCCTAAATGTGACTACAGAGGGACATTAAACATCATCACCGAACAGGTTAACTCATCTACTCACTTGTCCACTTCTACAGCCTCGCTGTGTCTATAATCACGCTCTTGCAAACTATTCTAACTCAAACTTTCAGGGAAAATGTTTTTACACAAGGACTGAAAGTCGCGAGGGGCTTAGTGATAGTGATGTTGAAGTCATGTGACCGTGGTGTAATTCGTTTATGCCTACGTTTAGCTTTTGACTTCTAACCAGGCTTCAAAAATCATAAAAGTCGTTAAGATTACCTTGAACAATTAATTTTTGTTAGCCTAAAGGTCCTTGCACACTGAGTCCGAAATTTCGTATTCATGAATATTCGGGATTCGGTGGCTCAAAACACCATTCAAAATGCTTGCTATGGATGCGAAAAATGCAGAAAATCGAACCTGATTAGAATTTTTTTTTGACGGACGAAAGTTTCGGAGGCAGTGTGCAAGCATGATTGACATAACGTGAGGTCGTATTTATTTTTTAACGTGTGAAAATTTTGGATGCGAATTTTGGACTCAGTGTGCAAGGGCCTTTAGACCTTATTTTCCGCAATGGAAAAATCCTATTGGGTTTTTGTCGAGGGAACCGGGGTGATGCGAACTTCCGGGTTGGCCTACAAAAATACATCATCACTGCAGCGCTCTATTGAGAGATTGATCTGCAAGTCCCGATTTACGCTCAATCATGTGACTGTGCAAGATGCCACAGACGGTCTGGATTCACAGAGGCCCGTGCTAAATGCTTGTATTGATTACAGCTCGTGTAGTGGCACCCGCGTTCTCAATGTGAACACATTACAGACTGAGTGTCCAGCATTACCAGAACCTGCATGATAGACAACATGGTCCTTTCCTGAAGGAGACCATTAAATGCAAGAAAAGTGGGAGAGAAAGTCAGCGTGAGGGGGAAAGCACTTCATACTGAATGAGTGATTATAGAATTTCAGCTAAGATTATTGGATGAAGTCGGCTACTTCTGCACACTCAACAACACCTGAATCCTGCCGTGTGCTTACACTGCCATTTCCCAGAGCAAAGATCCCAGCGGAAAACAAAATGCACACTTAATGCAGCCACAGGGAGACATGAGACAGTACAAGAATGCTTACAGTGTGCCAATCAGATGAGAAATGAACCTGGCCTGAGACGCTGCTGAAACGCTAATGAAAATAAGGCCTAATATGAGTTTCATTGCAGTTATAAAGAGAGCAAACGCCCCCTATTGTGAAGCCTTATACTGAACACTGACAACAGCTTATCATACTTAATAAAGTTTGTAATCCCTTAAAATGAACGGGACGCAGAAAGACTCTTTAGCAAAATGCCTTATAATGAATTTATAGTTACAATCCTTATAAAACTTTCTACAGCATAAATGTACGTTTATGCTTACAAAGGATTTCAGAATAATGCCGGCTGGACTAATAAGATAAACCGCTTAGTAACACAATGGACAGCAAAACAGGCTTGCATACACGGCACATTTGATCCATAATGCTGGCAAACAGAAAAAAAATATCACCTTTTTTGAAGACACTCCTCCAAAAACACCTCAAAAAAGATATATAGGCTGTGATTGGACAGGCTAACGGCCACGGAGAAAGCACTGTGCGATTAATTATTCAGATGATGGGCTATTATGAATGTATTAGAGATGGCACAGACAATGTGGATGTGCTGTGAAGGTACTTAGATCAGGCAGTCTGTGGCTGCCAACTCTGAATTTTCTTTAAACTACATTTTTGGATATAAATCACAGGAAGGAAGTCAAACCATTTGCTCTACAGGTAAGAGAGAGAGAGTGAATGGATTCATTTAAATGCAATTTAATAGAAAAAACTACATACTGTGTCAGATTTAAAGCCGTTTGGAGACGAGGCTATTAAGAACTAACAAGAAACCATTCTCCATTTATACTTTCGTGATTTCTCTGTTTATCTTAAAGGAGAACTCCGGTCAATTTTAACATTGAGCTCATTTTTTTGTACATTTGGAGTGCTGTCAGTACAGAGAACAACGACAAAAATCGGTGTTGCCTACACCGTGTTATCCTCTTTTTAAAATTTGCACCCTGTTGACTTCAATGGGGCAAGTTTTAAACCTGCTTTTAGCCTCTTAACATCCTTGATGTGTCATTACAAGTGCACAGGTCATGTGAGTGATTCCTTCAGAGTGAACACGGGTGAGTCTGACTGCAGTAGATGTGAAAGATATGAATAAAAGTGATGTTATTTTTGCCAGCGCTCATACCTGTATTTGCATCCTGTTTTCGGTCAAAGTCCATAGTAATCGATTGTCGAGTTCGCATTGGTTTAGTACCTATGATCATGCGCGTGAACTCGACAATCGATTACTATGGACTTTGACCGAAAACAGGATGTAAACACAGGTATTTGCGCTGGCTGAATAACATAATTTTTATCCATATCTTTCACATCTACTGCAGTCAGATTGACCCGCGTTCACTCCGAAGGAATCACTCACATGACCTGTGCACTTGTAATGACACATCAAGGATGTTAAGAGGCTAAAAGCAGGTTTAAAACTTGCCCCATTGAAGTCAACAGGGTGCAAATTTTAAAAAGAGGATAACTCGGTGTAGGCAACACCGATTTTTGTCGTTGTTCTCTGTATTGACAGCACTCCAAATGTACAAAAAAATTTGCTCAATGTTAAAATTGACCGGAGTTCTCCTTTAAAAATATTTGTGGGACGCATGCATTTATGAGTAGGCCCTGCTGACTCTTTTTTTTTTTTTTTTTGCATTTTCAGAGCATTTCAGTATTGAAAATATGGTAAAATGTCTTGAATGGAGCTGAAAGTACTACACTTTTATTGGTAGTTGAACGCAAGTTCAAATTAGCCAAAATATTAAATAAATAAAACAAGCAGCTGCACCTGTACTTTAAAAAAATTATTAATGTGGAGGTTTTTGTCCCTGCTGGAAGATTTTGTAATTACACCATCTAGACTTAAAAAAAAAAAAAAAACTCTATTGACAGGCATTCAATTATATCCTGAACAAAATAATTTTTTACAAGAAACATAAATTGCTATTATTTCTATCCAGCTAACAGGGAACATTCTCATAACTTTGGCAAGGTTCTTCCAGTAATGTTAATAGAGCGTTTGTTCAAGTTATCTAGTCTTTAATGATGTTCTCAAATAGCCTATGTTAACCGTTATTTATACATTGTTCATGGAATGTGTTTTCTGAAATGTTTTAGTTGGGCATTTGTCTGCCATTTTACTACATGTGCCAGAATGTTTAGTAAACATTCAAAAGTAACATTCCCATAATGTTTGCAAAATGATCAAATGGAACATTCCCTTAAAGGAGAACTCCGGTCAATTTTAACATTGTAACATTTTTTTGTACATTTGGAGTGCTGTCAGTACAGAGAACAACGACAAAAATCGGTGTTGCCTACACCGTGTTATCCTCTTTTTAAAATTTGCACCCTGTTGACTTCAATGGGGCAAGTTTTAAACCTGCTTTTAGCCTCTTAACATCCTTGATGTGTCATTACAAGTGCACAGGTCATGTGAGTGATTCCTTCAGAGTGAACGCGGGTGAATCTGACTGCAGTAGATGTGAAAAATATGAATAAAAATGATATTTATTTAGCCAGCGCACATACCTGTATTTACATCCTGTTTTCGGTCGAAGTCCATAGTAATTGATTGTCGAGTTCACGCGCATGATCATAGGTACTAAACCAATGCGCGTGAACTCGACAATCGATTACTATGGACTTTGACCGAAAACAGGATGTAAATACAGGTATGAGTGCTGGCTAAATAAATATAATTTTTATTCATATCTTTCACATCTACTGCAGTCAGATTCACCCGTGTTCACTCTGAAGGAATCACTCACATGACCTGTGCACTTGTAATGACACATCAAGGATGTTAAGAGGCTAAAAGCAGGTTTATAACTTGCCCCATTGAAGTCAACAGGGTGCAAATTTTAAAAAGAGGATAACACGGTGTAGGCAACACCGATTTTTGTCGTTGTTCTCTGTACTGACAGCACTCCAAATGTACAAAAAAATGAGCTCAATGTTAAAATTGACCGGAGTTCTCCTTTAACAATCGCATAACCAATAATGTTCAAAAAAAATATCAGAACATTTTCATAACATAATGGGAACGTTAGCAAATCATTCCAAGAACATATTTTTGTTAGCTGGGTATATGTGACCCTGGACCACAAAACCATCACATGGGTACATTTTTTTGAAATTGAGATTTATACATCATCTGACAGCTGAATAAATAAGCTTTCCATTGAAGTATGGTTTGTTAAAACCAGTTTTGTGATCCAGAGATCCAGAGTGTTTTTTGGGAGAGTCTTAAAAGCATCACCGCTAAGGATAGTCTCTAGTGAATGATTTGGGACGCTGCATGTTCTTGTGGTGTCAGCATTATTGTGACGTCATTCTCTTCCAGAGGGATTAGTATTGTTAGCCTGTTTAAGGTATAGTTTGTGTGATTTTAACCCCTTACCAGGATGAAGAGCGCTTCGTTGGAAAATTTATGATGGTCTGGAATGGTGGAGAAAACAGAAAGCACCAGACAGCTGAACACTAGGAGAAAACTGAAACACAAACAAACACACACAAACTAATAGATCAAAATACAAAACACATCTGGGGTGAGTTCTGGTCTTTATCAGGTCATATGTCATCATGTAAAACACAGATTTTAGAATTGTTATTTTATTTCATTCTATTTATTTTTTAATCTATACCATGATACCTCAGCAAACAATAAAAAATGAAAAACAACAAAAACATACATTACATTTCAAAAGTTTGCGGTCAATGAGATATTTAAAAAAAAAAAAAATGTATTCAGCAAGGAAGCATTAAATTGATCAAAAGTGACTTGAAAGGTATTGAAAATGTTAAAAAGATTTGTTTAAAATAAATTATGTTTTATATTCATCAAGGAATCCTGAAAAAAAGTGAAGGATCATGTGACACTGAAGACTGGAGTAATGATTCTGAAAAATCAGCTTTGATCACAGGAATAAATTACATTTTAAAACATGTTCACATAGAAAACGGGTATTTTTAACTGTAATAATATTTCACGGTATTTTACATCAAATAAACGCAGCCTTGGTGAGCATAATAGACTTCTTTCAAAAACATTAAAAAAATCTTGCTGACCCCAAACTTTTGAACAGTATCACAATGACACAGCAAAGACTGTCCAAAAACTCAAACACAAACATGTGATCAACACGTACTGATGGATATCGGCCTCTGGTGGGCCGAGAAACTTGGGCGCCATGACAATGACACCCCATAATCCAAGTTGGCACGTATCTTATCCACACAGATGCACTTAATCACTGCTGTCACAGACCCCGCTCGGAAAGCCCAGCATGCCCACTCAAAATGGAGTGTATAAAAGCAGAGATTACATCCCTACTTCCTGCCATTTCTCGGGAGCACTCAAGAATCTTTGGGAAAAGGGGCCCTTTTGTAAGAACTGGGGAATCAGGATCGTTCCAGGTTCTCCCAGCTGAAGCGCCGCAAAACAAAACCTGGATTCGCCCCGCGGTTCTCAGGGAAGTTGTTGGAGTCCGATCGGCTCCGTGCGAGCAGCTGCTGCTTGGGAAGATGCCAAATCCCACAAGGACCCAAACCCAACACATCTGGCCCGCTGGCTCGGACCGTCCCTCCCTCGCATTACGTCTCAGTTTTGCAATCTAACTGCAGGAGGACGGAGTGAAATTGTTCAGCTGTGCTCTTGGCCATAACGAGACGGTTAAGAGCAACAGTGTCCTTCTTCAGGGTTGTGAGGAAATGTGAGATGATCCAAATAGTCAAAACAACAGAACCTTGTTGCTTAATGAGGCCCTTAAGGACGTTTGAAATACAACTCCTGAGGCTTTCTCACAGTCAGTTATTGATATAAATGGGGTAGATGCTAATAGCACACACTCTAAGGAGTGAAAAATGTTATGAGTCTGACAGATCGTAATGAGCGGATGTACACTTATTCACTCAGAAAAGAGGAAGGAGACAAAGATAGGTGACAACCAGTTAACGTCTTCCTCAAAATACATTACTGTTAGAGGGTTAGCACCTGACATCAGAAGAGGCTGGACACACCTAGAAAAGGCCAAGGATAATAATACACTTCCCAAAGTTTACTGTGAGTTTACCATCCCAAAGAATGTGTCAAGAAACAAAACATCAGCAAAGAAGTCCCGGATGAAGCTGTAATCCATGCCTTAGTGTGTAGGATGGGGGGAAAACAAATCTATTTTACAAATCATGGGTGAGTGGAAACACCTGTGGTTTAAAGTAACAAACAGGATTAATAATACATGGATTTTAGTGCTAATTTAACATGCACAAACACTTTTCGAACGCATTTAATGGACTTGGTTTCTGGAGGCATTTTCCAAAGTTTTACGTTTAAGCAGTTTCTGAAAGTCTGCAGTCTCTGGTACACAAGAATTTAAGTCCAAAGTGCTAGAAAAAAGTATGACCTTAAGCAAACAAGATCAAATTATATATTATATATTATATAGATCGATAGATAGATAGATAGATAGATAGATAGATAGATAGATATGCAGTTAATCTGGACAATTAACCTCGTAATTAACTCATGTAGCTAATTTGAATTAATTTTTGAATAGATTGACAGGCTTTATAAAAATATATCACAGATTATGGGATCTATTAAGGCATTGATCTGAAGATTTTAGTCAATTAGTTTTAAATGTGCTCTTCTAACATTCTTTATGCATAAATAATATTTTGGAAAACCTCAGACGACTAAAAGGTCATTTCATCCCTGCGCCGTTTCTGCTGAGTATGACTGATTAGAGCCAAACTAATGTACTGTAGGTAAAATGATCCCTCATTAAACAAACATAAAAAAAAAAACCACACTGAAACCCAGACACCGCTTAGCGTCCCCCAATAGGTTTCCATAAAAAAAAAACGATGAACGCAGTAAAAAAAGATACAGTAGTGCATGCAAAGACCATGTGCGGCTAGCATTTCAGCTGAGAAGCAAGTTCTGAACCCATCCTCCAAGCACAAAGTCAATCTGCCAAAAGCAGAAATCAAATCCTCAAATCAGCAAAAATGACAGTCTCACGAGGTGAAAACAATGCGGTGCCACGAGTGTATTTCCTGGTAAGCACATGATCTGGCTGTAAATCATGTCGATACCATTCTCTGATGTAACAGCCTGCGTTGACAATTGATCCAGGTTGAATTTTGGGGAGAAAAGCTTATCATATATAACCTCATGAAATCAACAAATGCACAGACAACAAATGGACCTTGT
Organism: Squalius cephalus; assembly: GCF_949319135.1. Taxonomy (NCBI): domain Eukaryota; kingdom Metazoa; phylum Chordata; class Actinopteri; order Cypriniformes; family Leuciscidae; genus Squalius; species Squalius cephalus. Next base: position 4,984,089 of record NC_137129.1, read on the forward strand.
AAACACACACACAAAAAAAGAAGAAAGCAGTTAGAAAACAACAGACACTTTATTTTCAGTTCAAACCAAAGAAAATAAAACTCTGCACACAGCCCAGTACTAGCCAAATACTTATACTCTCTTTTTATAGCAAGTACTTATTGCTATTAATATGTTGATAAATGTCAGTTCAATCATGACAGTGATAGTTTTAATATGTTATTGAACATGGCAATGTTAATGTAAATGGTCTTGTCCGACTAGATCTGCTTGTCGAAAAAGATCATACACATATAGCACCCAGCGCAATTGACTTTGTACACCGACACATTTATCATTCCTATTTTGCACCCGCGCACAGCGGACTTTTCCCTCCACAGACGCAAGTCTGTAAATTAGGTAATGAACTTGCGCTCCCGGGGTCGGTTCAGTGAAAAGAGGAGGCGTGTTCCGGCGCAAACGTTCCCTGGTGCTATTTTGCAGTTTCAGAAAACAATTCCGCCACTGACCAGGAAAAACCTCGTCTAAAGTCAGTGGCGCGTTGCGCATGTTATTCAGATGCTATTTTAAGGGCGCATGCTTGGCCATAATGTGGCGTGTGCACTACGCGCATGCACTTTGCTTCTCTCATCTACACACAGACGCAGCAGTTCTCATTTTTAGAAAACCATACATTATTACAAGGAAAAATATTACCACACGAGGGAAATCATTGTGGTGTCCATGAAGATGTGAAAAAATAGGCATAAATCTAGCTTACACATTTACCCAAATTATTATACGCCTGTTTAACCGAAGCTAATTTGGGTGGGTTTCTCCATCCCCAATGTCACTTCTCTGTGTTTTACGGCCCTGACGAGAACGTCGGTCTCCTCGGCTGTGAACCGCTCCTGGTGTGCGCCTGGCAAATCCGCCGTTATAATAGCAATCCGCCATGGAACAAGCGCGCCTGCTCTTAAAGGGAATGTGAGATGTCGCTCTGATTGGTTTATTTCACGTTACGCCCAAACCACACCTATGAATAATGAAGCTACTTCAGACCAACCCATTTTAGATTTGTGTCGGGCGCAAGAGTCATTTATCCCACCGGAGATCCGCCCACAAAGTTACTTGCGTTTCACGCTTGATACTTGCGTTTCAGATCATTAAAATAGGGCCCAAAATGAGTAAATGATGAGAGAATTTTTAATTTTTTTTCTTTTAAATTCCAGAGCTTCCCACTATAACCAACAATTTTCCCAGCAACAGACATTTCATACAGGATCCAAACAATGTATCCAGGTTTGGCACAAGGAAATATAAGTCACAGGTAAATTTTAGAAGACTTAATGTCTTTAAAGTAACATCTATGATAGTTTCACAAAATTGAATGGGTTATGAAATGAACCTTGCAATAATGATGCATGACCTGCTTCGTTCTTCTCATTCTCTTCAATACATGAAGATGAAGTATGCTGTACAGGAACCTGCTGTGCTCCTCATTAGACTAAATCTTCACTTATTCATCACTTGGACTGTTAATATGCCATAAAAGCCCCAGCGAGATGAAAGCATGAGGACATAGATATGGGCCATGTGGGTAAACAGAAGGGGATGATGAATAGTGAGGGATTTACACATTGCTGAGCTGGACTCTGTAGACTGTACGCCACAAAACATCTGCACATCTCTGACCCTAATTCAATCACAGCAAGCTGATGGACCAGGTATCAGTTACGCACAGAGAGTTCAACATTAAGCTACGCTAAGGGTGAAAGAAGGATAAATGTTCGGAATTGGAAAAGGTGGAAGGTGTCATGTGACTCACTAGAGCTGCATGATTCTGGATAAATTGAGAATCATGATTATGTTTTGTTTAAAATAGAGATTCCCACGATTCTGAATAGACAACTAAATATAATTATTTTTTTAAATAGAAAACAAAATATGTAATTTACTAGAGGTTCTGACAATGTTAATTGCTGCAGTCTATTTAAAAAATATTTAATTCATTAAGCTTAAAGGATTAGTTCACTTAAAAAAAAAAATTGCTGATAAAAATTGCTCACCCCAATGTCACCCAAGATATCCATGTCTTTCTTTCTTCAGTCGAAAAGAAATTAAGGTTTTTGAGGAAAACATTCCAGGATTTTTCTACACAGAATGGACTTCAATGGCAGTCAACTATATCAATGTTCAAAGAAGGTTCAAATGTCCGTCTCAATGCAGCTTCAAAGTCTCTACATGATCCCAGTTCGAGATATAAGGGTCTTATCCCGCCTATGTCATCATCTGATTTTACATCAGTTTGAATGTAAATGAATTCAATGAATCACTCGAATCAATGAATCAAGACTTCACTTGTTTTATTACTGGATGAATCAGCGTTTTGAGCAAATCTCTTGAATGAATGATTCAATGAAACATTTTTCTAACAGTCACTTGTAATTAATACAATCTTTATTTGAAGCATCAAGTTACTAATTCAAAAGGGGATTTACTTTATTTGGATCTATAGTAGACATCAGTGTTTATATCCGAACTTTTATGCCAGTACTTCTGTGATAATTTGAATGATTGTAACACAGAAATAATAACAGTGTGGCTCTCTCGCACTGTGTAAACTTCAACAGCGTGTGTTTTCCGGGAATGACTCACCTAAGACTTCATGACAATACACACACAAATTAGTATGTAGATGGTTTAAAAATCCAGAAAACAAACAGTACAGCAAATGAGAGAAAGAGGAGAACAAGATTGCACCTCGAAGCAGAGGACAAAGGTGGCAGCAGTGGAAAGCTCTATAAATATCCACGTGCCTTGAATTGTGACAGCCTGCAAATTTGTCCAGTACACACAACCACAGTGTTAATGCTGCGTGGTGTCTGTGGGGAATATAAGAAAAGGAAAGGAAGGCTGAAGACGCAAAAAAAGATGAATGCCTTGAAACTGCACAGGACTTTATATAGTGCAATTAGGTGTGTATGGTAACCTGAACAAAAGAGAGAACATCTAAACATCTGCCCAAGTCACAATACACTGTTTAAATGGATTCTTACATCCAGCAAATAATACTGATAAAATACCAACAATTTCCTTGATTATTGTAGTTGCTTTTCTATTACCATAAACTGTGATTTTAAATGGATTTTTCAAACGGGTTCAGTCCCATTCACCCCTTCCCAGCATGCACTGGGGTGTGAATAATTAATACAGTTGCACTGTTTGACCAATTACCATAGGAGAAATGGTTTGGAAAATGGATTTTATTATTTACATTGTGGATTTATCGGTTATTTTATAATGTGTTTGTCTGTAAATAACACTTTGCATGGAATATTTTTCAATAATTTTAAATATTTATTTTTTATAATTGAAGTCTTTATTTATTTTAACATTTTTTAACAAAATTAAAAAAATAAAAAAAAATAAAAAAAAAACCCAGCTTCCAAACACATGATTAATTCACATTTGCATTTTGGGCCGGTTATCAATAACCACTACAGACAGACACACACACAAAAAAATAAAAATAAAAAGGTACAATAAAATGAAATTATAAAGTGCCTATACATGTAACACCACAAAAATAATAGACTTAACAAAAGAGAAGCGCACTAAAAAATAAAAAATCCATCAATCTCAGTCAAAAACCCAATAATTTTTAATATTTGAAGATTTTGATTTTTATGTGGAAAGCTGAGCTAATTTATTTACTCTTGTATCAGAGGAAGATGGCCATAGAAGGCAATATCATTTTAAAACTCTTTTCGCACGTACTACACAAAAACAGATGTGTTTGTCTATTTACGGAGTTAAACTGTGGAACACCTTGGACTATGAACTGAAGTGCTGCAAAAGTGTTTGTAAATTTAAGAATTTGTATAAGGAATGTTACAAGAAAAATGATGACTAACACGCTTAAAATGATGATAATTAAGTGTAAAGATAGGTATTAAAATGTTTGGTGTTTGGGGTGAGGATTGGGGTTGATCCATTTATAAAGCAGCTGTTTTTTATTTGTTTCTGATGTGCACAAATAAGCGACAGGTGCCATAAGATTTTCTTCTTCCTGTTCCTTTTTTTTAATTCGTTCATGCACGTTATGAATGAATGAATGAATAAACATTCATGAATAAAATATCAATTGAATTAATGTATTTAACATTATTAAACTTGATGTAATGATGTTAAATTAAAATGATTTGATTTAATGACGGCAAATTCATGACATGTCATTTAACATTAAGTCCAGTCATTTAAAGTCGACATGAAATGTGTATCCGAGTGAAACGGCTTCTCAAGAACAAATGTAGGGCGAGACTTGATTTTGTTCATAAGGAATTGATTGGATGGTTGTGGTTTTCTATTGGTCGATCTCATGTGAGTGACAGGTAGCCCCGCCCTCGTGCCATTAAATACAGTAAACAGAAGAGATGTCACTGCAAGTTATTTTGTTTAAAGATTATGATGCACATAAATAAATAAAAAATGATCTGCATGGATAAATCATTTATTTATAGTAAATACTGCAATATTCCATAAAAAACAAGAACTGATCCATTTTGATTTCATGGTTAAAGTCAATGAATTGCAAACAGTTGCCTTCATTTTTTAAATACAAACACTTTTGATGAAAATAAAATCAAAGAAATATTACAAGTTGATGGTATTACTGCAAAAATATGGAGGGTTATTGGGCTGTATTCACAGTCCAAGAATTGAAAATTGGAAATACAAATTGTCTAATGAGGGAAAACATCTTGCTGAAGCATAACAAGAAGAGACACTGGTTTGGCAATACAAGCTCTGCTGGGAAATACAAAGCAAAACCAAACAATACATCCATTACGCATCTGTTATCCACAGTCGACAGAGCTGCCATGTCAGTTCAGTATTTATTTAATTGTAAAGTGTAATTGGAAGTCAGTGTTTAATAAACCGTACACAGTTGTGAAAGATGTCAAAAAGAAGAAGCAGGAGCAGATAACACCAGAGCGGGAAGTAAAACGCTTCCATTGCAGTAACCAGTCTGGAAAGCACAAATACTTAAAGGTATAGCGGAGGATTTTCTTTTTCCGGGTGGATCATCAAGACTATTGGTCCTCCTAAGTGTCAATCATTCTGGTGATATGTTTACGTAAGGCCGTCGTACGTGCTCGTGCACACGATTCACACGATGGTGTGCGCTCAAAACACAGGTTGGGCTTCCCACTGATGCCTCAGTCGCGAAGTTTCTACTTGACAGGTAAAGTTCGGCATGCTATTTGGAGAAATCCATTTAAAATCACTGCTAGTAAAAGTTAATGTAAGCTATGATTAGCTCGTGCATGCTCTCTCGTGCACACGTTTAATTCAAAAAGTGGAGAGGGCGGTTCTTTTCTAAAATTCGGGAAAATCCTCCGCTATACCTTTAATGTCAGCGAAACAGGGTTAACACTGATACCTTTCACACAAATAGAAATACAAGTGAAAACGAGAACAGACGCTTCCCAGAAGAAAGCACGGACTCCAGCAACTGAATCATACAAAAATCTGCCCTGCATGTGGAATGAGGTTATTATAAGGTCATTTAAATATTTTTAAAAGGACACTTCAGATCTGGAAAGGATTGCTCAACTTCTAGTTATTGCTCAACTTCTCAAAGTTGTTTGGTTTCATTTTATGTTTTGTTAGCTTAAAGCAATAATTCACCCAAAAATGTGCATGTATGAAGAGCCACTATTTATTCATCCTCATATCGTTCTAAAACTGTATGCTATTATTTTATTAGAGTAACACAGAAGTCCAATCCTTTATGTAGCTATTGCCACACATTGACAGTTCACAGTGAACAAAGGCTGTCAATGTACAAAAAGGAAGAAGAACACTAAAAGAACAATAAAAAAGCCCACAAGACAGCTTTAAGGAACAAGTCCGAAAAAAAGTTGTTCTTTAGCTCTGCTGACGCTCACATCTATAAACATGCCACACGGACTGCTATTATATCATTTTTTTATGCTGTTGTAGTATTTTTAGTGCAAATTCAGCAGTGAGAATATCATCTTTTCTGTAGTCTTTGTGTAACTGATAGGATAATAAATTACTTCATTTTAATCAGATCACTGATATATAGTTGTGCCAACTGCAAATGACATCTATCAGTGTGTTTCCACTATTCATTCATGTCAAACACACACACACAGTCACCCTGTGGCCTTCTGAACACACTCAGCTATCTGGAGACTGTCATTCACGCTGTGGTTTGAAAGGGCACAATCACAGGCCACTGAGTCGCAGTATTGTGAGTGGGATACACAGTATGCTGAGCTTGCCGAGTGGAAAAGCAGAAGAGTAGTGAGAGATGTTAATTGGACGGCTGAAGGATGATGAGAGGCTTGACATTTACAGACAATACTGTTACCATGAGCAGACAATTAGAGATTCCTCTCCATATCCGGGATGTCACACACATAAACTTCTATCCGTCCATGTAACCACATCTGCAATTTTACATTGGAACAAGTATACATACATACTGTACATATACATATATATTCAGGATTCAAAAGAACTGAATTTATTTGAAATACAAATTTTTTTCTAACAATGTAAGTCTTTACTGTTACTTTTCAATCAATTTAATGCGTACTTGTGAATAAAAGCATTACATTTTAATCTTACTGACAAAATTTTGAACGGTAGTGTCGATAGGTGATCTGACAGTAAAGATAAATAACAGCAAAATATTAATATAATTAATTAATTAATTATAAAAAATATTATTGATAACATTGTTAATAATGGTTTAAAATCAACCTTAATAAAAAGCAAACTATTTTAATATTTATTTGTGAAAATATAAAAATTTTACTGAAATTGTTTTAAAAACTGCCGAAACACACTAAATTCAATTTCACACTAGACACAAATATACACAACTGCAGTTGCAAAAGATTTGAAGCAGTGCTTTCAAAACACAAAAACACACACACACACACACCTTGCCCACTTGCTCTCTTCCAGGCACACAGTTCATTGCCAGATTTACAGTATTTATGTGCTGACATTTCACTGCTCAATGCACTGCTTACGTCACTCCTAAAAGCCCAAACCCTTGCTAAATATAATACCTTTATTTACACATGAGGTGCAGAGAAGCCGGTGCATGTGGCCGACAGCTCTGTAAAAGAAGCTTTGATTTAAATCAGACTTGTTTATAAATGCGTCCTCTTTTTCTCCCAGTCATTATTGCAGCGCTGGGACGGCCAAACGGCAATATTTCAGCAACATCCACTTACCTGCACACTTTCATGTTCAGTGAATGAATCTAAAACCGTCCCAATGATCAAAATAAAAAGCCCTCACACAGTATATTTCCTTCATATATATATATTACACTCCAAACTGGGTATACTTTCTGATTCAAGAAATGATTGTGATGAATCTACTCCTTAATGTTATTATTATTTGATCATATTAGATATACCACTCACAAATATCCATGATCACACACAAGAAAGAGTCTTTGCAGAAATACTATGAAGACTTAAACCTATAATGCCCTTTTACAAAGATTTTGTTTCCGGGCTCTACTAGAAAAGGTTTTCATGCTTGAATGTTCAGAAACATCTTATTTTTCACATATTTGAATTGTTGCAGCTCCTCTCTTCCCAGTCTGTCAGTAATGCTCTGTTTAGTTCCTGTCTCCATGAAGCCCCTCCTACGGAAAAGCACAATGTGCTCTGATTGGTCAGCTGGATCAGAGTGTTGTAATTGGTTAATCACTTCCAGCATATTTGGGAAATGTCCCGCCCCTTACCATAACAAAGAGTTTCAACAAACTACTAACTCAACCAGGCCTCGTCCCTTTATTTTACGCATGTCTAGTGCGTGAATTATTTAAATGAGGAATATTGTGAGACGTGTTCGTTCCTGGAAGAAAACTCAAGACTAGAATGGAGGCGTTTCAGGGAGTTCAGAAACAGTGACACTGATATAAAGAAGAATAAATCTCTTTGGAGTAACTTTGCAGACCTTTTTCATGCTCAACATTACAAGAAAGCTGAAAATGTAGAAAGCAGAGTCAGATAATGACATGTCTTATCAGTGATGTTCTTTGGAAAATGTTAAAAAAGGATTCAAACCACTCTCTTTTAGATGTGGTTGGATTCAATTAAAACATACAGATCATACTTTACCTCTAAAAAACTGAATATAAAGGTCAATAATGTCAAAAAATGGATTGCATTATGCATTATTTATACATTTAAAAATATTATTTCACTATGAACACTATGCTCTGTGAGAGAACTTAATATTTCCACTTATTTCTGAGCATTTATTCAATACTCTAATCTACTTTGAATGGATAATAACCACCAAATTTCTTTTGATTAAGAGAAACATGTTTGGCACCGAGCATGGATGATTGTTTAATACGTGCGCGGTCAGGTTGAGGTCTTTGTTCGGTTAGAGAAGTTAAACTGCAACAAAATTTTCTGAAAGTGACAGAACTTCTGTTCATTTAGTGGGAATTTCCTTTAGTGGATTATGGGATTAACGGGAACTGGCCAGTGGATTGAACAACAACAAAAGAAAGAAGTGCCTTTAACATTTAACCTGTGACTGACTGGATTAAGATGTTTAGGAATTCCAGGGTGTGAGAAAAAGAAAAAGGTTACACATCTTTGGTGGTCAGCGGCAAAGCCTTTATGTGGCTGGCTGGCTTTGATGCATGAGTTCATTAAATTAAAATGTTTGAAATATTTCTCTTTAATTCAAAACAAGAAAATGGCTCAAACTGATGCAATATGAGAGGGTTATACGTCTGAATGCTGGTGTTCAGCAGGGCTCCGTCTTGGGCCCTCTCTTATTTATTATTTAACTTCTGCCTCTTGGTAATATTTTTAGGAAATTTTTATTCAATTTCATTGCTATGCCAATGACACCCAACTTTACCTGTCCTCCAAACCAACTTCTACTTTTCCTCTATCTATCCTCTCAGATTGCTTAGTTGAGATTAAAGCTTTACATCAAACCTTCTCAAACTTAACAACACAGTAAAACTGAAATTGTTCTTGTAGGTTCAAAAAACAAATTTGCTAAATCTAAACATTGATCATTTTCCAGTGTCTGTGTCTAAACAGGTTAAAAGTTTGTGTGTCATCTTTGACAGTACTTTATCACATGAAGCTCATATAAACAGTGTCACTCGATCTCCATATTTTCACGTCCGTGATATTAAACAACTTCGTCTTGCTCTCTCACTGAAGAGCACTGCTATTCTTGTTCATGCTTTAGTGACAGCACACATTGATTATTGTCACGCTTTTTTCTGCGGCAAATCCTTCTAAGCTTGTCTACAAACTTTAGCTGCACAATTTTTTGGCAGAGCTCCTGTACTGAACATATTACTCCTATACTACAACACTTGAATTGGCTCCCAGGTTAAATACCGTATTGATTTTAAAATCTTACAAGGCACTCAATTATCTTGCCCCTTCATACTTATCTGACCTTCTTCACATCTACACTACCTTAAGATCATCTACAGCACTCTTGTTCTCCCTTAAACTCACACAACTTCTAAGGCGTCCTGAGCCTATAGTCATTCAACTCCCTATTTATGGACTAACAATAGTAAATATTCCAGACATACTTGGTGTATAACTTTCAAAGTGGCTGATGAAAGTACACTACCATCCAAAGGTTTGTGGTTTCTTTTTGTTTGTTTGTTTGTTTGGAGAAATGAATACTATTATTCAGTGGCGAATGTAAAAACTGGATGATGGGTGTGCCTCTAAAAGTGTGGGTGGGCCGGAATAATTCGCATCACCCCATGTTTTTTAATCGGCTTAATTTGAGAGAGAAAAATTGACGGACCGGTCTCTGCTCGGCACTATAAACTCCCATGACTTTGCGGAAGCACTGTAAGGTTTTGCAACTGTAATCAACTATGCTTTATTAATCAACTCAAAACAGTCAGGCTGCCGATTCCTGAGCCAGATCCACCAACAGGCCTGAGGCTTAGTTGACATATATAGTCGGGAAATTACTTCTAGTTAGCAAAATGTCCAAAACCTAAAATAAAATTCTAGAAATAAGCACCCCCTGAATCATATAAAATGATTAATCTGATCAAAGTTGCACAAGCTTGATCATAAGAGGAGAGTCCTTGTCTCTGTTCAGCTGAAATGCCACAGATGCGTCCCTCTGACCCTCTGGTGCAACGCTCCTTTTGAAGACAGCCTTATTAACAGACAAGTGATGGAGCATCTGCCAGCAACGAAGAGACGTTTATAGAGCACGCCAAATGCTATCTCACCATTACGCTTATCATCCGCAGTACTATTTACAAGATCAGCGGGCTACCATCTTTGACCAAGACTTCAAACATGGAGCTTCTGGTTCATCTAAAGCCCGCTGTGGCACGCGAGAGTGTAATCAAGGGTGCAGCACCTTGTCAACGCTGCTGAAACTGACAAAAACACAGTACAGAGACTCCAGCACTGAAGTCTCATCACTGATGAGCTTTAACCTGCCTCTCATACAGTTACAGTTTGGACGGCAAACATGTTAGGCCAAAAATATTCCCCCATCTAACCGAACAGATGTCTGAACAAACAAGTTTTATTCAACAAGGATGCATTAAATTGACAATAAATAAGATTTCTATGATTTCTGTTTCTAAATGTTGTTGAAATGTGAACTGTCTATTTCATGAAAAATAAATATAATGGTTTCTACAATAATATTAAGCAGCACAACTGATTTCAACATTGATAATAATCAGATATGATTCTTGAGCAGCAAATCAGCATATTAGAATGATTTCTGAAGGATCATGTGACACTGAAGACTGGAGTAATGATGCTGAAAATCCAGCTTTGCATCACAGGAATAAATGCCATTTTATAATATATTAAAACAGAAAGCCTTTATGAGCATGAGACTTTTCAAAAACATTGTAAAAATCTCACTGGCCTTGTGAACGATAGTTTATATTGGAGAATGTTGCTAATTTGTTAAGGGTTTTCAAACTCCCAGTATGCATTGCAGTATGAATAAATGATGCATTGGTGTCACAGGATGATTATTTTACTGTTTGCAAACATTGAAAAGTTTAATGTTAAAACCATATGTAAGAATGAAACGTTAATTTGAATAAAACAAATTAATAAACGCTTGCATTGCTAATTTGTTTTATATGTAAAAATGCAATGAAACAGGCCAGTTTGCCTTTTTTTGCCAAATAATTTTGTCAGATAAATACCTTAGCCAAATTTCGTGTTTTGTTCTTTCTTTATATTTAAAATATTAAAAATATATATAAAATATTTGCTCAAATTTTGATGGTTTAATCAAACTTGTAGGGTCATTAAAAACAAACATGCTCTCCAAACGTCACTTTTGGCCACTACATATTAGTTTTACTACAGACAATGTTGAAAAAACTCAAAAAGTCAAATTTTTCTTTTTCATAGTGCAGGATGTTTCTGAAGGTTCAGAACTTCTCAATCAGTTAAGAAAAAAAAACCCACACATTTTAACTTCCTGTTCTGTAAAAGTATTATCAATTAAAAGTTTAATAAAGTATCTATAACGAGGAAGCAAGGTTATGGAGAAAGAGTGAGGCTGAACACATATAATGCTGCTCTGAATGATCTGTACTTCTGACTGTCTGAGAGAAACACAAGAACACACACTAAGATCATCTGTGAATTCTTCTCATTCATCATATGACATCTTGTAGGAAACAGAGTCAAGATAAGACCATCCAGGCCAGCAGAGCGCTAGGAAGCTTTTGTAGATTCATGCACATGTGCACAGTATCACACATACACGGATAAACATACACACACATACTGTACACACACACCTACTTGGATATGTCAGGCCTTATAAATAACTTGTAAAAATGTTACCTCATTGTTACGTATCCAAGTATACAGTATACCGAGTGCAGCAGTATCCATAACTAACAACACAGGGAAAGTACATGAGCAATATTCCACAACAAAAACTGATTCATTCATTTATAGAAATGAATAACACTAATAATCATAATAATATTGCATTGCATTGAATCCACTGATTTATAATATAACTGCTTGTGAATAAACCCATAAATATAAACACGCTCAGTCCCTCATATGAGTAACATAATGTTAATCTTAACATTATTTTGTAATTTACTTGAATTAGGAGAGATGATAAATGTTGACTACTGTGAGTGTCTTTATCTGCAACTCATAGATAATGTGCATGAGTGCAAAGATACAGTCAATATGACCAAAAAAGGTTAATGGGTATTCAGAAATTCAATAAAAACATCACATATTTTTTTTCACTAAAAGCATTTTTTGTATTTTTTTTTAATGGATGTTGGTACTAGCAACACAGTTTGTGGTTATTAGTTCACTAATATGTTCATTCACAACAGTTACATGAACCCAAAGCCACTTTGTGAGAGTCGCCGGGACGCTAGCCCTTATAAATACCTCTCTATATTATGAATTTGTTTTAGTCCTGTTGCTATGGTGAGGTTTCCCGACATGTTTATAGAACCTGCCATTATAAATTAAAGAGCCTTAACAACACTTAAGTGGACTTACAAGAGACATCAGCTGCCGACCGGCAACCAGCAGCGAGGAGGAGGAGGAGGTTCACAGGGGTTCCCTGTTTACTCCAATCTCAATTTCTAACCATTATATTACACAGCATAATAGTCCATGATGTAGCAACACCAAAGAATTTAGCAAATAATTAGGAATTATAACAGCAGACATGACACTAAGAACATATTTGAGAGATTGTCACAAAGGGAAGTTTTCACTTGGCCAATATCTAAACAATTAAACATAAAATCAATGCTGGAGAAAACAAATTTGTTCATTTTGAACACTGAATTCCTCCAAAGCTCTCCGCAACTGGGGCATGTTGTCACAAAAGGTAAAAGTGTGATCAATGCAATCTTATTCCTAGACAATAGACCTTTGTCACGTTAGATGCCATACTGATGCAGATCTAAACAAGACAATTTGGCATGCGCTTTATAAAGGTTCTGGATCGAACTGACAACTTTCAAATCACTTTTTGTCTACTGAAACTTTTTTTTAGAAAGACGTATGTTAATTAAACACTCAAAAAAATTAATTTTTGCCTCTTGTTAAATTTAATGAATTAAAATAAGCTAAAGTAACACAATTGTTTAATATTTTGTCGCAACTTAATTTAATTGTGTTCAATCAACCTAATATATTTAAAACTGAAGTTTACTTAATTAATGTGTGTGAAAACTACATGAATCATTTTTGTTGACAACTAACTGGGCAGTGGATCTGTAGTTCCCAGCATGCTTTGCAAGGGACTGCATTAGGAGGGTAAATTTAGGGATTCAAGTTTTAGACAGGGCAAAAATTAAATGTAGTCAACCTGACAAAACTTTATGACTAAATGAATTTAAGTTCAATCAACAAGATTACAATAAATCATTTCAAACAAATTCGATTTTGTTGGAAAAATGTCATTCATTTTCGTGGAAAAGTTTTCCTTAATTTAATCAAGTTAGTTCAACATCTTATTTTTTTGAGTGAACAACAGTACAATCCATTGATCGCACTGTACTACTTGTATTTTTATTTAATATAACTATTAATTAACATTTTAATATTTATATTAGCAATAAATATTGCAATTTTATTTCAGCTATTTGTGAATGGTCACTTGAAAAAGATGCTTTTATAACCCAATGGTGTAGTTACAATATCTACCACTAGGGGTTAAACCTTAAACCCTTGGTTTGGATGGCAGAAAATAACAAAAGAGGAGTGGCAAACTTATTTTAACCCCCGATGTAAATCTAGGACCACAACATAAACCTCTCAACAATGAAAACTTCAAGCGACTGACAGAGACTCACTGTTAAGGTGTCATGAAAGCAGGATAAAATGCTAGAGATGTTTCTCGGCTATACTTAACAAAAGACAATGTTCTAAAGGCTGAAGTATTTGAAGCATCCCTATCATGCCTCAATCTCTGGTGATGAACTACAGCTCTGAACATGTTGCCACTTCACACTTTCATGTCTGTGGATGTAAAAACAGCAGCAAGATGGTTAAGTCCACTTAAAATAAGCCTCAGTCAAAGGCCTGCAAACGTCAGACTCCGAGTCTAGCCTGGCAAAAATAACATTACATAAACAGAGATTACAGCAGATTGTGGTGGGGGTGGAACCAACACTGGTGTGGATCACGTTACACGCTATGGCGGCTGTGCACTTTTGGGCCTTTGGTCTTCCCGTCTCTCTCTGCTTTTAAACTCAAGTCACCGTCTGATCTCTACAGATGTTGTGAATCCCAGATTCAGATGGATACTGAATATCGTCAATAAATCTCGAGTGTTATTGCATTCCTCACTTGGTAAACACGACGAAGGTTGCACAAATAAAAAGTTTTGAGGTCATGCATGGTTGCTTTACTATTTACTCGCTCCAGGAAATCTGTGTTAAGCAAGGCCGACTTTGCGCAAGCAGTGATTTGACTGGCATTTATTCACTTGCTGGATTAACATGGCAATTAATCACTGTGATTCATTGGGAAAATGAACACTAACAAATCGCAGAATGCACACTATCTTAACCCTGAGTAAGCGTTTGTAATTTACAGTGCGAACACTAGACTATCAGCTGGAGAACAGTCCAAGCTCCTGTTCGTCATTATCCTGGAAACTTAAAACCCGCTGCGCCTCATCCTGGGAGAGACAGGTCGTCCCATGGGAAACATTTCTGCCCCGAAAGGAGAAATGAATACACCGCATCAGAACTTCTTTTCCAGCGCTCTGTCACAAGGACGAACCATCGCATCACACTACCTTTTACTGCAACGGCTCTTACGCCTATTTAACTTATTTATTATCTTATTTCATTTCAAAATGCACATTCAGTTTTACATCATGAAAGACTGATGTTAAACCTGCCATGAAATCATGTATTTGAACAGGCATTAACATTAATGTGATTTGAGAGTTGTAGTACATGAGCTATTTTTCATTGAAAGGTGCAATTATCCTGAAAATTCAGCTTTGCATCACAGGAATAAATTACATTTTAATTACAGGTTATGCTTTATTTCGATAGTCCACTTCAGACATACTAACTATTATATACATGTGTAAATTTACAACTACGTCAACTAACTCTCATTAGAGTATTAGTAGACCATTTGGGTTAGTAGAATAAGTTGAGATGTAACAAAGTTACTTCTAGTCAGTATAATGTATGTTGGGGAGCATCAAAATAAAGTGTTAGCCAATATTAAGCAGACAGCCTACTAATACTACTAATCTAATGACTGCTGGACATGCAGTTGAAAAGTTACTTATAGTTATTAAAATGTCTAAAGTGGATTTTTAACAAAATAAATGCAGACTTGGTGTGTCTAAGAGACTACTTTCAAAAACTTTTGAATGATATTTAATGTATAAATTAACATAATTATATTTTATTATGAAAACAAGTAATTGTTCATTGTTATTTCATGTTACCAACTTAGCGATTGTAGGATTATGAGATCAAATTATTGGTCTGGAGGTCAAATTTTGGTCTGTTTGTCAGTCATAATTAAACATTGGGCGTTATCAGCTGCCATAGCATGGATACACAAAATAAAAATAAACATTCTCTCTCTATCTCTCTCTCCACACATATACATAACATTAGCAATGAACCTTCCCCTGGTTTAAATTTATCAGGAACCCGAGTAAAGCCGGTAGTGCCATGTACAGAATGTGGCAGGCTACTGAATGAGACATCCGTTTAGCACCCGCTTCCCATCATTCAAACACTCCCAAGGATGTGAGGAGTGACTGTGAGAGGGAGAAGGAGGATTCACTGAAGGAGGCCAGCTCAAATAATTCAGAACAAAACTCCCCACGTTTGTTTTTGAGTGGAAATGACAAACTTCCTCTCACATTTCCTGAGTGTGTACCAGACTACAGTGGCACACCACCCAGATATCTAAAGGCTGTGAGAGTGATTCCTGCATAATCACCTCCTCTGTTCTAATAAAATCTAATTAGTGCGATGATAATCTCATTTTTTCATGGAAAAAAATTTAACTGAGAAATAAGCACATCTTTCATTGGAGCAGTAATCTTAGTTCCTCTGAGCATGAGACATAATGAAGTCACTCAAAGCCTTAATAAACAGTCTGAACTAATGCAGATAAAGAGAGCATTCCCTGCATACACCTCATTTAACTCAATCTGCTGAGCAACAGCCTACGCTCCTTGACTGAGGATATAACGACACCATCGTAAAGAGCCTTGCTTGGAGTCAAATGTTTTGTAAAAAATAAAACGAAAATAAAAGTTAAGAAACAATTGAAAAAAAAAAAAAAACATGAAAAATCATATGCAACTCATTGAAACACACAAATTTAACTAGATGAAACATGAAAAAAATTAAACTAACTGAAATCAAAGCAAAACAAAACAAACGATTCAACAAAACACAAAAATTAAATGCACTTAATTGAAATAAACCAAAACAAAAACTTAAGCTAGATGAAACATGTCAAAACAAATAAATAAAACAAAGCTAACTGAAAGAAACCAAAACAAGCAATTAAATGACACAAAACATGACAAAACAAAAAAAGAAACAAATTAAAAACAATATCAAATTAATTGAAACAAAACAAAAAATGAAATGAACCAAAACCAAAACAATTCAACAAAACACGACAAAACACAAAATGAAACTAATCAAAAACAAAATCAAAACAATTCAACAAAGCATGACAAAGCAAAAACAAACAAACAAACAAACAAACAAACAAACAAACAAACAAACAGGCACTGTGAAACACCTAACTAAACACACAGAACAAATTGCAACAAAACTAGAAATTTTTAAATCCATCCTGGAAGGATTGGACTATCCTAAGTATTGAGACTGAGGCCAAAGGCCTGAAGCCATAGTCCACTCACAAGTACTTAATAATCAATCATAAATGTGCCTTCAACAATAGCACTCGGCAGAAAGACTCAAAAGTCATTTCCTCTTCTTCCACCTAATTCACCTTATTAGTCAAAGAAGTGGATATAGGCACTGCGATGGAGAAGTATGAGCATGAGAGGGCTTGAGCGTAAATTAAAGGTGGTGTGAGAAAAAGAGATAATACACTGCTGGAGCATATTATGGAACGGATAGTGATAAATAAATACTGGGTGTTTTTAATGGGGCAGAATTTACACTTCACTGACGCTAACCAATAAAGCTGGCTAATGGGAAACAAGCAACACTGCAGTCACCAGCAGGTTAAATTAATATGCTGAGCAAAAAGTTATATTCAATAAACAATTCTGGGACTGTGATGGATCACCACATGATTTAACAATATAAAATATTGGTCCTGAAGCAATACTAGCATTCATTCCAGTAGCCTAACTTCCAGTCTGGATAACATCCATCTTAGCCAGATTGTAGTTCATCTGATTCGTGCAAAGGAACTGTACTGTGAAAGTTGCATCCATCTCAATCCCTCATCTATAAATAATGAGGATTTGAACGCATGCTCTCATAAGCTCATGTTGTAAAAGTCTGGTATTTATTTACTGGAATCCGGACACAAAGAAACTGTAAAAATGCATGATGAGGAAAATACGAAACTATTAAAAGAAATTAAAAGATTAAAGTTGGGTCTGACAGGTCAATATTGAGGTCCTGTAGACAAGAATAGAGTCGGATAATATCTTGTTTTCCAAAATAAATCAAAAACAAAACAATCTCACTAAAACATCTCACTAAGAAAACAATAAAAACTCTGACTACAAACTAAAAATACAATTCAAGGTATCACTCAAGTCTACACACTTTATCATCACCACCCTGCTCACTGGGAAAGTGTCTGAGAGGTGGACGGAACAAACTTTCTTTCTTTTCAAACTATATGTTTGTCTGAGGCCCTTTACTACAAATCTGGCATCCTTAATGCTGCGTATCCCAAAACTCTTGGTGGCCCCTTTGGACTGCAGCAAGACTTGACAAGGTCACGGCCACCATGAAAAGAAAAAAAAGAAAAAAAATCAACGACCTTCCCGGGAGAGGAGGGTCTGATCCCCATCGGATTTATGATTGCTGCGTAATTTCTTTAAAAGCACAAAAATGCATTATTGAACAGCGTAACAGCACTACGAGCACAAAAGCATTTCTTACACACGCAATTCTACCGTGCCAGGCTCTGCGTTTGTGCCGAGGGAGCGCAATTTTTTATTATATATTTACTCATTCAAACTCAAGCGTACAGCACTTTGAGGGACCGGACACCAATTCTGGACAAGCTGTTATTTCTGGCTGACTACTTGAAGTTAAAGAATAGGTAAAACTGCAAAACATACTGAATCCTAATGGAGATAAAAATGCAGGCCTGTTCACTTTTCCCTCAGCATCGAGTTTTCCTTCTCTTTTGGCTATGTGCAATTTTTGCACCATTGCATCTTTGTTATATTACGCTCCACATGAAAAGTACAAAACAAAATCAAATTCAGACAGAAAGCCATTGATATAAAACGGAAGTCATCTAACAAAACGAGAGCTGGATTATTTCCTCATTTCTAGTGAAGTTGAAGTGTGACTTGGGGACTGTTAGAGGTGCTTAACCGCTGCTGTTCACCTCTTCAGTTCAAGACTGTTCCACAACTCGATTCACAGTCCAAGAACCTTTGTCCTTGTGTTTGCTCGGGGCCTGTTGAAAACAGCATGTGATTTTCTATATGTGGTGTGGTGCTATGGAAAACGGATGCAACTAAAGGTCAGCTTCGGCCTGCTAAAACTCCAGCTGTGTCCCAGGCATCCGCCCATGTGCATTACACGCGTTCACCTCTGACCCCCATCTCTAACACTCTGATAGCTTGTACGTTTACCCTCTGACAAGACATCTTAATTTGGGGGCGAGTGCAAGAGTGATAAAAAAAGAAGCCTGTCCCATGCATACATGTTTTACAGGCTACCAGCCATTTGTGTAGAGCTAACAGTGTCAAAGGTTCCTCTCGTGTCCTAGCAATGGCTCATTGTCACATCAGAGGAATTTCAGCAGCAGCAGCAGGTGTCCTCTCTGTCTGACTCGCTTGTAACGGCTCCATTTTCACCAAACTGAGTGGACAGAACAATGCATTTTATCCCTCGGTATTCCCTGAGGAAAGTTAGCTTGTTCTCCACAGATGTAATGTGTGATTTTAGTCTTGACCGAATCTTTGTTTTTCTCTGGCAACCTCAGTAAATGTTACAGAGCAAATGACATATTTTTTTCTAACTAATCTATTCCCATTTTTAATAGAAATGTTTGTGATTATAGCACATTTATGCCTGGTTTCACAGACAAGGCTTAAGTCTAGTCCCAGACTAAAATGCATGTTTGATGCACATCAGTAATGTTTTTTTCTAGGTACTTTAAAAAAATATCCTAATTTCACTAAAGCCTAATGCTGGTTTAATCTAAGGTCTGTCTGTGAAACCAGGCCATAGTTAGAAAACTTAAATATTTTGAGCTTTATATACAGTAAAGTCAATTACTGTATTTGAAGCTATGCTTCTTGATAAGAGTTGGTGGTTCAAGCAAAAAAATAAAAATAAATTAACAGATGCTGTCGTAGTTGTTATATTCATATTGTTATATTATTTCTGAATAATAATATAATATAATATAATATAATATAATATAATATAATATAATATAATTATCTTGTCTCTCTCGGGCAGAAAACTGTCCAAAAAATGCTTTTTTTGTGGCTTTATATATGGTCAGACGCTTGCATGTGTCATTATAATATTAACATTTGACCAAAATCAAGCTCAAATGGAGTTATGAGGTTTTTGACCAGTGAATGTCAGACATGTGTTTTATCCGTCGTTAGAACGGCCACATCTGAGGCAGTAAGTGCATCGCATTACATTTTCATCATCTTACAGGTTATAAGGTTTATTGTAGCTATGTGGACGCTCAGTTTTTTCTGTCACTCGGCAAAAATGTCTTGTTATAAAATATGAAGTATGAAATATGAAATATGACTCATGCTAGACTAAGACACTCTTCTTTGCTCCTCAAATACATAAAACATTAGCCTTTACATATATAGTGTTTCTTGAGTAAAATGCAGTACTTATTAAATCAACTAGTTTATTTACCCTTGCATTGCAAACAAGCAGAGACGCTCCACAATGTGTTTGGCACTTCATTCATGATAGAGGTGGGTGGAGTTATGAGGTTTGACTGACAGTTTGAGGATCCAATGGAGTTACGAGATTTAGTCACAAGCTCTAACTTACTTTTCATTGGCTAAATATTTGATAAACCCACATACAGACTTAGAGGGTGACCAATAGTAATGATTCAAGAAAAAAAACAGACAGTGACAATATAATATAATATACTTTAACATAATATCTTGTTTATTTTTCTTCACATATTAAGAGTATGACTTTCCATAATGGCAACTTTAAGATAAAAGACACTCCCAAGTGTCAAACGTCAGTTAGAAAGCGAATCCAATCATCCCATCTCAAATATCCTTTAGACACACAAGTTTTCCACAGCTGAGGCTTTAGTCGAAATCTTGACCATCTCACGTCATTCCCTAGTATTTCATTTAGAGGGTTTGTTTAAAAATCAAACTGCTGTGCTTTAGAGAGAGAAAGAGTGGTGCCAACTTCACAACAGTTGTGCCAAAAACAAGGTAGCATGAGAGAAACACATTTCCTCCAGCAGCCTCTCAGAGCAGAGCTAATTAAACCATCAAGACATTACACCCCTTGCTTAATCGCAGTCTCAATTTAATGATCAATGTGCCACTTCATTTCCCTAATCTACAGTACAAGTTTCACATTAACACACATTCACAGGACAATTCAGACATTTAAGAGACTCCGGCTGAAGAACCACTACCAACATTTTACTTGAATTTGTCATGAGACTGTAGACAGATTTGTCTAAAAGGCACCGAAGGACATTTAATATTTAGTTGATCACACATCTGGTCTGACAACATCTAGTTAGATAGTCTGTTCTCGGATGGTTAAATCGAGAAACTAATGCTATCCATTGGCAGAATTACCATCACCCACATGCCCAGGCTCTTATAGAAACTGCTCAGAGAATCAGACACTGGGCGTCTGAAACATGAGAGTCGTAACCTTGACACGCCAGGTACTGTTAATAACTCCTCACTGTATTTCATTCATTGGAAAGAGAGCCAATGTAATTATTGTAAGAATGCTTATCTAAGTTTTTACTGTCACTCCAAAGCATCCGGTTCCAAGATATCTTACATGCTGATGACCTCTGAGCAATACGATCTTTTCCTAAACCTATAAAATCACACAATAATCATTTGTTTGTTAGGCTATGGCTAAACCGAAAGTGAGATAAAAATGTATGAATTTAGCAATTTTCACACACCATTTTTCTCTGAATTTAAGTAGTTGAGCCAAACCTCTGTGTCACAGGATAGATATTGTATAAGAAAGTTTTTTTGATGCTTTGGACCCCCAACTATCTCCCTGAAATGTAAAGGCTGCTATATATTTTCATGCATAAAGGCCCATTTATACAGTGAAAAATATTGTAAATGTAAAATATAATTTTGGAAAATATTCACTTTCCACTAGGTTGACACCTAGAAAGTACATCCCCACCATTAAGAGTACTATTTGATCTATAAACCTGAAGAAAAACAAAAAATATGGCCATTGAGATGGCATTATGAACTGGTAAAAATGTCCAATTTGGTAAATTTACCTGTACTGTATATTAAAGGAGACCTATTAGAGTCTTGATTTTGTTTTTAAAGGTCCCATATTGTCAAAACTGAAATTTCATGGCTTTTTTCATGATAACAGAGGTCTAGGGGCTGTGAAACTACCATATAAGTTTCAAAACAGTCAATCCACAGACAAATGCACACAGCCTGCATAAAGTAGCTGTGCCTTTTCACAAGCCGTTGTGACTTCCGTATAAATGTGATGTCAGAACTACTCAGTCACCGCCTTCAGTCACCACACCCACCAGAAAACAACAGGCCAATCAGAAGAGAGGCTCATGAATATTAAGTAGACAGGTTGTTGGCAGAGCTCCTGAGAAAGGAGCTGTAAAAATATATTGAGATGGTTTTTGGTACTTATACCGCAAATATATATTCTTAAGGACATCAAAACCTAAAATAAAACTTCAGAAAGGCGACAATATGGGACCTTTAAGCTGTACTAGAATTGGTTTCCATGCTTGAATGGTTAAATAACACCTTCTTTTTCCCATATTCTCCACTGTTGCAGCTCCTCTCTTCCCAGTCTGTCAGTAACGCTCTGTTTAGTTCCTGTCTCTATGAAGCCCCTCCTTCTGAAAAGCACACTCTGCTCTGATTGGTCGGCTGGATCAGTGTGTTGTGATTGGTCAACCGCGTACCATAACCGCCAGTTTCAACACACTACTAACTAACTCAACCAGACCCGCCTCTTTATTTTGCATATGCCTTGGACTGGAATTATTATAAATGAGGAATATTGTGACGTGTTCGTTCCCGGAAGAAAACTCAAGACTACAATGGAGGCGTTTCAGGGAGTTCAGAAACACTGACACTGATATAGAGAATCACTGCCTTTGGAGTGTCTCTGTGCCTTTGCAACACTGCAGACCTTTTTCATGCTCAAACAGCAACATTACACACTAAGGAAAGGTGAATATTTGAAAAAGCATAATAGGACCCCTTTAAAATGACCTTATATATTTGTCCTCTGTATGAGTGTGAGAGAGAGAGAAAGAGAGAGAGGAAGAGAGAGAGAGTGCTCAGCATAGATGGTGTAAACAAATGGTGGCAGTGGCTTAGAGACTGCTATACTTGTTTAAACTACACTGGGGTGAAACACGCCAGACCAGACAGCTTCTCTTCATGGAGAAAGGGTCTTCCATCAGGTTGACCAAAGCTGAGACTCGACACATTTAGAGGCTATGATATGAATAGGCATAATGGTACTTGACGTAACTCTTACAGAAGCAGTTGTTGAGAATAGTCTAAGGGAACTTTAGTGACCTTCAAACTTTCAAACCAAAAATCTGTGTCAATTAAACCCAACTTGAAATCAAAATTGACCATATTTATGTACTTAAAACATTTCTGGGTTCGGATTCACAAAGCATTCTTAAAATTAAAATAAGTAACTGCTATTTCTGATTATTCTATCTGCCTTATTTTTCAGGTAAGAGGACAGACAGTACGTGTCTGGTTTCCGGTATTATTCACTTCCAGTTATTTTTAGCCGTTTGATATTGCAAACTGGTATTTCTTATACCATATTATTTTAATGTAATGTCTTAATTATGAAAACGCTGGTTTGTAGAAAACAGTTTTACAGTTTACTGCACGTTGATATATTCTTATTATTATTTCCCTATAGCGGCTAATAAATCAGAAGTCGCGCACATTCACGTAAAACACCTTACTTCCGCGTTGAAAAATAAGATGGATAACTTCAATAAAAAGTTAAGCATATTTTGTGTTTACAAAAATACTTCTTAAGACAGAGCAGAACAAATCTTATTAAAAATCTTAAAAAGCTTTTTAAAAATAATAATAAATAACTTTTTAAACTTAGGATAATCTCCTTTAAAGTCCTACTGTAGTCAACAATTTCCTTAAAACTCTTCTTTGATCACCAAAATGACATATTTAAATGTTTTTTCCTTGAAAAAAAAATCTTCATGCCTTAGAATAGCTTGAATGTAACTCTACACCCTTGCCTCATTTAGTATACAAGTTCTATGAATATGCAAATGAGCCCCGCCTCCACTCTCTCACTCCAGCTCAGAGATTGGTTACAAGGTAGTTTGTGACGTCAGAAACACCAGCGATTTCAAAGCGTGTTTTTGAGACTGTCTTTGGTTCACTGCAGTTTTAAGGAGAAAATACTCAGGAATGGTGTCGACTAATGAATTTGAACATGGTTTGTCTTAAAGCATATTAAAAACACCACATAGACATATAAACAACATTAAAAGCTTAATTTTCACCACAGGGGGACTTTAAGAACAGTCTTAAAACCCTATGAGATTTACAAAAGAATAGTAGTTAGTTACATAAAACATATTACTACTACAAGATTTTCCTTTTATCAGCATGCAAATTCTCCTATGAAAGTCAATGTAATTTCACTATCACACATCACATACATACTTTTAAAAATGACTGTCTGGTACTTCCTACTTAAAAAAAAAAAAAAAAAAGGGGTGAGATTTACCAGTGTAAAGTTTTGTTTTATTAGACAAGTCAGCCTCATGAGTAGGATAATATACAATCACACAAAATGTTGAAGCCTTTCATTTTATTAAGAAGAAAAAACAATTCTTGAGAAAATATTCAAGACCTTTTTTTTAAAAGAACTGCACCTATACTATTTCGGATTTCTCACAATTTATCTTTTACACTTTTTTTCTAAAAAGATTTTCGTGGTCTTACAGTGTATGACATTGCAAATAATTGTTTACTCTTAAACTGTACTGTAATAACTTCTTTTAAAATGTTTCCTTTTCTCCTGAACTCACTTAGACCACACTTTACTTTTTTTTCGTGGTCTTACAGTGTATGACATTGCAAATAAATTTGTACTCTTAAACTGTACTGTAATAACTTCTTCTTTTAAAATGTTTCTCTTGAACTCACTTAGACCACACTTTACTTTACTTTTTTTTTTCGTGGTCTTACAGTGTATGACATTGCAAACAATTTTTTACTCTTAAACTGTACTGTAATAACTTGTTCTCCTTTTAAAATATTTCTCCTGAACTCACTTAGGCCACGCTTTATTAATTTAAGCATTGCTTTAGGAAAATCACATTCTGTCTGGTTCTGATATTCAACGCCCGCTTTACACATGCTAATCACGCTGGACAAATCAACTCCCACCCAAAAGTTTTTCCTCACCGAATATCCTGTTTCACCTGGAAATACGTCATGTTTCAATAGTAAATGTGATTTTTTTTTATTTTTTTTTATTTTAGCAAATCAGGTTTACTTTAAAGGGATAGTTCACCCAAAAATGAAAATTCTGTCATCATTTACACACATAAGTTGATATTTTGAAGAATGTGGGTAACAAAACAGTTACTAACATTGACTTCCATTGAATTTTCTTCCATACTGTGGAAGTCAATGGCTACCGTCAACTGTTTTGTTACCCACATTCTTCAAAATATCAACTTATGTGTGTAAATGATGACAGAATTTTCATTTTTGGGTGAACTGTCCCTTTAAAAAAAAATGTAATCAAGCTTGAGTTGTTTTCCGTGAAACTGTGCGCTTACGAGTTATTTTGGAATTTGTAATTGGATTGGGCTTGAATAAAAAAAGCACTCATTAGGAGATCAGTGAAATAATTGTGATTTGGCCTGTGTTGTGCTTTGGAGTGAGGGAGATGAGTGACAGGCGGAGGTATGAGAGACTCTGATAAGCTCTCTTATGCTCTCAAACTGTAAGGCAGTGGAGCTGATGTCTATCTCTCCGCTTTAATGGCTCTCACTATGGATTTATTACTTATTGAGAGGATGAAAACAATGTACTATAGTGGTCAAAAACGCCTTCTTAAAAAGAAAGCACACTACAGAAAAGAAATACATCTGAATTTCACAATGATACACACTGGTCAACACTAATTTTAAAAAAAAAAAAAAATCTTTTTTTGTGGCATCCTAAAATTAGTCATAGTCACAGACATCCATTAACAACCTATCTGACGTGCCTACCCGCGGGAAACAGCTTCTGACCAGTCAAACACAATGATATAGTGGATTATTTCAGAATAGGGTCCAGCTGGGACCCTCAACCAAAGAGAAGTGGGCTAATAACTAACTCTGAATACACAAATGTCACAGTTATGGCTGAGCTCTTGCTCTATATACTCGGCCCTTTTAGTTGGCAACACAATCAGCAACAATGAATAAAACATTTAATAATAATGTGCTGGACTGGAGCATCCCAAGGCATTTTACGGTTTCAACCAAGGATACAACGCATCTGTAAATGTCAAACGAAGCAAACTTGATTTGTTGAAAGAATGCAGCATGGGAATTTAATCCAATTGTGAGAGATGAAAATCAATCTTGGCTGATGTTGAAATGATATGGTCTATTGGAAGGGTCACCTAATAGGAAAATATCCCGACTCAGCTTGTTCAGAATCAGAGACCGTCACTGACTCCAGGTGAGCTCATGGCAGGTGGGCCATTTGTTTGCGCAAATTACTTTACAGTCATTAACAGTTTCTCTGAGGTCATTTATCAACATGCTTCTTGCTTAGCTTAAAGGGATAGTTCACACAAAAATGAAAATGCTGTCATTAAGTACTCACTCTCATGTCGTTCCAAACCCGTAAGACTTTCGTTCATCTTCACAACACAAATGCTCAACCGAACCTGCTTGATGCACGAGAACAAACCTCATTGGTTCTTGCCGAAGCTCAAACGTGATGCGTAACACTAGAATGAACCTCATTGGTTCTCGCACGTCAAGCGAACATGGTTGATCTTCCATTTTCCACAACTGATGTGCGAGTTGATGAATGTTTATATGTGAATAAAAGCCTAAATTAAATCTGTTCATCATAAAAAGCGGTCATGTCTCTTCAGAAAATTTGGACTAAACCGTTCAATTCATATAGATTAGTTTTACGATCTCTTTTTGAAGCATCAAAGTGGTAGTTGCCTAGCTGTCAATGGAGGGACAGGAAGCTCTCAGATTTTATCAAAAATATCTTAATTTCGTTGTTGAATGAAAGTCTTGCAGGTTTGGAACGACATGAGGGCGAGTAATTGACAGAATTTTCATTTTTGGGTGAACTATCCCTTTAAGACTTTGTAAAACAAAAACGTGCATCTCAAAACCAACAGTTTGATTGTGGGTGACTTACATGAAGGCGTGATAGATGAACGCCCATCCTCTGGGTCTCTCGAGCACGTTGTACAGGCAGTTCTGTAACTTTCTGTAGCGTTTGCTGGAGGCAGAAGGGGTCGCCCTCGGGCCCGGTGGCGCTGGCAGTGGCGTGCCCAGTAAGCCGGTGCGGTGAGAGGGGTGTCCTCGCTCTGGGCTGGACGGCTCGCTTCTTTCCGTATGAACAGCCGCGAGAGCCACAAACTCAACCCGCCTGTCATCGTTGGGTGAAGGGGGGGCCAGCATCCTAATGCCTCCGTTATTGGAAGGACTACCCAACATTATTGTGTTTACACAAGCAAACTAGTGCACCATATACAGCAGAGATCGACCGATACAGTTTAACAACCGATAATGATTATTTGTATTAAGTGTCCTACAGCTGATATTCAGAACCAATTTTTGATGTTTTACACAATAATAGCTAAATTATTATCATACTACAATAATAAAAACACTTGCTTATTATTGGGAATATAATCCAAATTAATGCATTATTAATAATATACTAGACTGTGAATTTAATAATAATGTTGTTTGTTTAGTTGCAAAGAATATCGTTAACTCATCATTCTCTTTAATTCTTCTTTAAATTCTAAATTCTTCACTAATCTTGACAAACAATATCAACACATCGCACTTAAGAATTAATGTATTTTACATACAATTTTTATAATTTATGAAAACAACAATAATAAAAAAAAATATTAATTTACCTGTAGACACTTTTGTTTCCTGTTCCCGGTAATGTCGTTGTTGCACGCTATTTTTAAAATTTATCGCTAAACCAGATGTTAAACAACCGATAATTGATTTAGCAGACAGCAAAACTTACTCTATCAAATATTTTTCTAAACAAAAGTGATTGTTGTAATCAGAAAAATAATACAAAATTAGCATCAGGGCATGTAACACTATTACTAATTAAACGTAAAAACATCGTATCCCTTTAAAAGACAGCAAGCTCGTTCTAATAACCGGCAAGTGAACAAAAGTGGCTTGTTCAGGTGATACAGTTGAAAAGCCTCATAGAGCGCGTCTGCATGTTATTAGTTAATTTAAGTTGCTATTACTAATCAAAGATACGGCCATACAGCCATGACTCCACATTGATATGAATATTTAATCTGAATTATCATCTTAAATCGTAACATGAGCACTTCATGGTGAGACACTAACGTGCGTATCAATTAAGCTAGGCTACTCAAAAGTTTCGGAACACACCCTTGCAGCACAAAAAAATCCGAACGCATTCCATAACTCAAGTTTTCCTGACAAATACTGTCTAAGCACAAAGCAGAAATGTTTAGAAGTAAACGACATGCCCGGTTTTCCCCCTCCGGCGCGCGACGCTCATTTCGGTTCTTTGGGGAGGAGCGGAGCGGGTCCGTGTGAGATGAATTCAAAGTCGTTCCTGTATTTCGGTCATTTCAAGATTGTCCCAAAAGTCCGTGACATATTATAGAGTCCAAGACGTTCATCGATGTGGACTGAGAGAGTGCGTAACCTGCACGTGCTGCGCGGAGCGCGAGGATGAGAAAGTGAGAGCAGGACACACGCGAGGAGAGGGAGGGATGGATGGATGGCACTGCCACCAAATTTAGCTGAACGGATTCAGTTTTCTGTTATCCCTCAACAAACCTAACAAATTTTATTGCACCCCTAAAAAATAAATAAAATAAATAGTACCCACCCGAAGTTGTAGCATAATTCGCACATGCACTGTGTGGAATCATCAAACATATACAACTTCATACTGGATCAATGTGCTTCTGTGTAAACATGCACTCAGTCATATCAAGAGAATCAATCAAAAGGCCATTTTGTTGATGTCAAGGCCAAGATTAACCCTCTTGAACAGGTGCTGGGGATGTGCTGTACAGTATTATAAGCTCTGCACATGTGCCTCACTAAATGCCAGTATTGTCTGCATGTGTCACCTACCGGACAATGGTAAAATAAGAATAGTAGTCTCGAATCACTAAACGCTAAACTATGCTTACAAAAGTTTGAGAATTAATGCTTAAGTCGTGCGGTGTTGATGGTTGATGATGGAGCAGAGAAAAGGGACATCAACAATCAATACCTTGCATTAGTTTATGTGATTTTTTGCAGACCGTCCTAATGGCTTCGGCTTCTGCTATATGCAATGCTTTAGAGCAACCGTGGAATGCATTAGTCCTCTTAAGCCCAGCTTTATTCCCTGCAAGCACTCCTGTGCAACATTTCTTTTGCATGTTTTGATCTTAAACTTAATGACATTTCAATGCACATTCCCAAGCTGTGGGGTGAACACAGCAAAAATGTTGTGTGCAAATGAGCGAGGATAAAAAAACAAAACATGAATATAAACAAATGAATTAAAGTCATTAATAACTTATCCATCCATTTTGTCTGCAAAGAAGCTGAGTAAAAGTCTACTCTGATAGTTAGGGTTCAGACATTTCTCAGAATCTCAGATAGTCTACACACTTACAGCATTCCTGTAGCTCAAACAGTAGAGCGTGGCGCTAGCAACGGTAAGGGTTCGATTCCAGAAAATGCATGATCTGACAACATTTACACGTCTGCCAAATGCATTAATGTAAATGCAATCATAAATAAATTATAATAGAAGCAATGAAAATGTAATGAATATCAAGGGTGCAGTTGTGTTCATCCTTGATAATTTTAAAGCCCGTACTGATTAACTATTTCCCCGCTAGGGACACGTTTTCCCCGGTAACTCGTGTTTTCACTGTTATACTGAGGGTGGCAATGTTACGGATCTTCCGAAATAGTACAACATCTCAGTCTCCAAAAACAACCGAAGAAGAAGATCTGAGTCAACGATGAGTTTGAAATGAGTAGGAACTACATTTGATGTAGTTCCATCAACTACATCATGTGACCTACCAGCGTCAGTTGCGTTGCTTCACTGTCATTCACAAATCCTCTCCCGAGGCCTCATGGGATAGTAAAGTGTCCATCAATGGTTCACTTCATAATCTCACCAGAAGTAGTAGTTCATCGGGTATTTTTCACCTACTGTTTTTCGAATCCTATGTGTTCGGACATACTACTCTGTTGGCGTACTGTTTTCCGCATACTATATAGTAGGGAAGTATTCGGTTTCAGATGCTGCGCATGAGGAGTGGATATTACGCTCAAGTTAAGCTAATGTGTTTTTGTTGTTGTTTAAAAGCAAACGCTCTGTTCTTTTGATATACTGACTTTTTACATATTCATAGAACAAAATATTCTAGGGGGCATGAAAGTTTTGTGAATGTGATTAAAAACTGGCGCTGGCTGGCAACTAAAAACCATAATAAAAATAAGATGGTGGCGGAGAGTTAAGGTGCATCTCCATCAACTCCCTAGCTTCCTATGTTGTGAATCAGTATATCGTGTACATGAATTCAGGCACTGGTAAGGACCCTGGCTCACTACGATGCTCCTTGGTTTTCACTGTGCATTGTGGGACTTTTTAGGGAGCAAACGTTTCAATGCACTGGAAGGATTTTGCGATTGAGAGGGCTCTTAAAAAGCAGACTCCCTGATCAGTGCCCTGACTACTGAACTACATGCACCCTTAATTAAAGTGTGTGTTCACACTTGGCAGGTTTGGTTCAATTAAAACAAACCCTGGTGCGATTGCTCTGTTAGTGCAGTTCATTTGAATAAGTGTGAACGCCCTGGTGCTCTAAACAAGTGGACCGAGATGCTGAAAAGATGAGTCTCTGTCCACTTCCAAACAAACTCTGGTGCGGCTCAACTGAAATATGAACGCAAAACAGGCCAAAGATATGTAAACGAACTAAAAACAGGACATGATGCCACAAGATGTGACCCTAAAAAGCACAGAAGGCTCAAGCATATCTGTTTTTCACAGTTCTGTACAGGCGTCAGAACCGCGTCTACTTGCAGCAGATCTTGGTTTGTGTGTGTGACGGAGGGATTCCTGATGCTGTTTTGACTCCTTAACACATATTATAAGCTCTTCACGAGTTCTCAGCTGGTCAGAATACCATCATACGTAGGCTACGCATATACAACAAGCGCATTTATCCCAGAACACAGCATTGCTCTGGATGTTTGGTAAGTTCTGTCACAAAATATACATAATAAAAGCCGACCAATCAGGTTGTGAATATATCCCTATGCCTTTAGGTTTGGGGTTAAAATGCCAATGTATACAATAAGTGGACTAGGACTTAATGTTTTTTGTTTTTTTTTGGTTCAGATCAGACAAACCAAGCGACCTGAACTACAAGTGTGAACACACCGAAAGAAACCAGTATGGACATCTGCATGTGACATGACAAGACCAAGCTCGGTTTTACTTAATCACATATAATTTCTTAAATTATAATCCGTTTAGTCCTTATGTAAGTGCAGGTGACCCACAGCAAGCTCACAGGATTAACTTCAAACGTTTCACAGGAGAGAATCGATCATTCTGGGGAACAAACAGAGTCCCCTCCTAACACCAGCAATTAACACGAAAACAGACTGATGATACATAAGCATCTCAAACCACCAGCTCTGGATTCTGATGACACACAGCAGCTGGGCATGGTCACTGGACTCACAGGAGAAACACACACGCTTCTTTGAGGGCCAAATGTCACTGCTGGGGCGAATCTTCTGAAAGACATAAACACCTTCTCGCCTTGCTTTGGCGCATGGGTGCAAATAGACAACAAATGTGGTGAGGTGAGATGGGAAAACTCGGAGCTCTTTACACATAAATACACACACTCACAGGACACATTCACTCACGACCCAAAAAGCTCAGTGTTATCCAAGACTGAACGCCCACTGAGGGACATTAGGAGAATTTAAAAATACACACACATCAGCAGGACTGGTAAGACCTCAGGCCCTCACTTCCGCTCCGCTCTGGAGAACACGAAGCTCAGCAATGTTTCCCACACCAGAAATATAGTTCGGCTTATTAAATTGCTTCTTTCTTTTATATTTGTTCACCAATACTTCATTTTTGTTTTGTTTTTACAGTGGCACTCAGTCAACATG
Organism: Squalius cephalus; assembly: GCF_949319135.1. NCBI lineage: Eukaryota > Metazoa > Chordata > Actinopteri > Cypriniformes > Leuciscidae > Squalius > Squalius cephalus. Next base: position 5,016,014 of record NC_137129.1, read on the forward strand.
TAAATGTTAATTCTAAAGTGAGTTGTGAATATATTGTTCAGAATATCAGTCCAAATCTGAATTTTGTGCATGTCCGAATGGGATCCAATCATATTTAGCAAGTGTGAATAGCAAAAAATGAAATCAATCACATGAAATCAAATCTGTTTCAAGCTAGTGAACCCCAATGCAAATCCAAAATCCCAAAATGATCACATGAAGTTCAAGACAAGACCTTGAATCCATTGATAGTTCATTAAAAAAAGAAAAAGATGAACCAAGAACAGTCAAAAACAAGTTCAACTCACAAACAAAATAACTATGCTACTTTAAAACAGCAAGACAAAAGAGAAGAGTAATTCATGAGAAGAATTTATGCAAACGCGTGGTAAACAAGCTCAAAAGACAGATCTACCACCGACTAAACAAGAACAATGAACAACATCCAACGACACAACAGGACTAATAAACCAGATGAAAAGAGGAGACGTCAACAATTCGGAATAGCATGCTCAAATTAAGAGAAGTATGCTATACGATATACGATATATACGAATATATGCTATATTCAGCTAACGACATGAAAAAGGATCCAATATAATGTAACAAAGACCTAAAACCTTTAAGTACGTAACTTGAGATCATATGGACTGTGACTAATTTATATATGAATTATGCTCTATGGGTCAGACAAGCACATACGCAGTAGACCTAAATCTGCCTCTCCTGAACTAACTTTCAAATCCATTACTTCCTTTTCCAGAATGATGTCATGACTGTAGCGCAGACCAGAGGCTGGAACAGTAGCAGGGTTGTATCTTCTGCTGGTGTGTTTCCAGGACCTTGAATGAAAGAGACCTTTTGAAAGACCTGTGAGGGCTGAGACACCTTTTCCTCAGTCATATACAAGGCCTTTTGTAGCTCCTTAACCTACCAAAGTCTAAAACACACTTGTGCCATCCTCATGTTTAAAACATTGATCACATGTGCAACACAGAAAGTTAAAAGAGGAAGACTTTGCTCTCCAGTCTTGTGTAACTTTGTGCCACTCAATCTCAACCTCACAAGATTCTGCAGGTACAGACTCTGACACCAGCTTTTGCTCTGGCCGGTTATGCCTTTTCAGACATGTGTACAACCTGTAAAGAGCCAGATTGCTAAAGCTTTGTCTCAAAACAAATAGGTCAGTCATTCACAGGTTCCAGAACTGAATGGAGGGAAAACACAGGATTATCCTCCAGATAAATCAGCACTACTGAGATTCCGGTTCAGAGTCCAACCGCTTAATCCAACAGCTTTCTACTTTAAAGAGGACCTATTATGCTTGTTTACATGTTCAACTTTCTTTAATGAGTAATGTTGCTGTTTGAGCATGAAAAAGCTCTGCAAAGTTACAAAGTCCCTCCAGTGGGAGTTATTCTCTATATCAGTGTCAGTGTTTCTGAACTCCCTGAAACGCCTCCATTGTAGTCTTGAGTTTTCTTCCGGGAAAAAAAACATCACAATATTCCTCATTTAAATAATTCCCGCCCAAGGCATATGCAAAATAAAGGGGCGGGGCCTGGTTGAGTTAGTTAGTAGTTTGTTGAAACTAGCGGTTATGGTAAGGGGCGGGGCATTTCCCAAACACGCTCAAAGCGGTTGACCAATCACAACACACTGATCCAGCTGACCAATCAGAGCACATTGTGCTTTTCAGAAGGAGGGGCTTCATAGAGACAGGAACTGAATAGAGCGTTACTGACAGACTGGGAAAAGAGGAGCTGCAACCATAGAGAAGATGTAAAAAGGTGTTTTTTTTCCTTATTTCCTTAGTGATTCCTTCAGAGTGAACACGTGGTGAATCTGACTGCAGTAGATGTGAAAGATATGAATAAAAATGATGTTAATTCAGCCAGCGCACATACCTGTATTTACATCCTGTTTTCGGTCGAAGTCCAAAGTAGTCGATTGTCGAGTTTGGGCGCATGATCGTACGTACTAAACCTATGCGCGTGAACTCGACAATAGGCCTATATCACGAAAAAATTGAAGACCGGAAGTACGTCTTTTAGTAGGGATACAGCTCTTCCGGTTAGCTCTTTACAATGGCGGAGTCCGATAGATACCGCTGGACCAAATCTCTCCGCAACCTGCCTGAAGTCACATATGACGATGTGGTTCGGATGGTAAATGAAAACTCTCAAGTGGAAAAGCGTGAAAGCTGAGTTATGGCTTTCTACGTCCTGACGCAGAGCAACCCGGTGCACTACAACAACAGCAGCGGGCCGTTCGCCAGTTAGGTAAACGTTTCTATGGTAACAGCGAGTTGGACCAATCAGCAGACGTTGCTGCTACGCTTAGGATTGTGGGTAGTGTAGTTTGTTTTCAGAAGATCGCGGATAAAACATGTTTTTCTTGAAACAAGGTTGATTTCATACGAACTTATAGCTTCTACAGGAGCAAAAACCTTCGTTTCACAACCTCATAGCTCCTGGTCAGTCTACCTCGGATGGTTTAGACATTATGGCTGATAATATAAATCCTTATGGAGAAATACTGTTGACCGGAAGTTCTGAATCCCTACTCCGCGTTCCGGAAGCAGGAAGTGTGACATAGGCCTATCGACTACTTTGGACTTTGACCGAAAACAGGATGTGCGCTGAAATAACATAATTTTTATTCATATCTTTCACATCTACTGCAGTCAGATTCACCGCGTGTTGACTCTGAAGGAATCACTCACATTTTCTGTGCACTTGTAATGACACATCAAGGATGTTAAGAGGCTAAAAGCAGGTTTAGTACTTGCCCCATTGAAGTCAACAGGGTGCAAATTTTAAAAAGAGGATAACACGGTGTAGGCAACACCGATTTTTGTCGTTGTTCTCTGTACTGACAGCACTCCAAATTTACAAAAAAATTGACCGGAGTTCTCCTTTAATAAACAAAACTGTATAGAATTTTTAAATCAATAATTTATTGGTTATATATAGTCTCTAGATTATATGAAATACCACGTGGATGGTTCACATAACTTTTGCGTATGTATGCATTTAAATATGCCTTTAAAAAATATGTTTTTCTTGTTGTAAAGCTGTTTTGTGAAAATTGTCATACAAATAAGTGAACAAAAAAAAAATAATAATTGAATAAAGTTTATGTTTTACATAAGGTCCAGCAGTAATAAATCAGTATGAGAGATCAGTAAGCGAGGGTCATGTGATGGAATTTAGAACCACATCCAAAGTTGAAGCCTGATCCGCGCGGGGTTTCCCCTTTGAAATGATGAGGTGTCTAAACGTCAACACTATGGCTGTGCCAAGCAAAGAGCTAGAAGTGCTTTCCTGATGACAACAATAGGCTGGCATAAGGTCACAGGCTGCAATAAAAAACATGTTATACTCATTGCAATGTCTTACATCAGATGAGTTATTGTACATGATTTTGGTGGTGGTGTAAGATTAACAAATCTCTCATGGTCTCTCATGACCTGTCTCTGCTAATCTTTTGGATGATTCCTTGACCTGAAGAAACTCAACAGCCAAGACAAACAGAGTTAATAAATCCAAGTCATACCAGGATTAGGTACAGATATTCACCGGGCCCCATATCTCAAATATTAAGAACCAATCCTCACTCATTAATGCAGTAATTGTTCACCGCATAAGACGATTAGGCATGTCCAGAAGTGAAACCCTGGCCTGACAGATCTAACAGGAAGTGTAGGCTTGTTTGTGTGCTATAAATTTAAAGAATATAAGCTTAAAGAATTACAAAACCACCACCAGCCTTTTCCATCTGAATGTTCTGGGTGTTCATAAACACATTATGGCCTAAGTTACCTTAGAAAAGTTATATCTCAGGGAAAACAACACATTCCCAAGAGCTGAACGTTTAGGATGAGTTTCTAGGTATTGCTCAAAGTATGTGAGGACTGAACATTCAAAACATTTGACCTTTTTTTTTCCTGTTCCGTCCTAATCACGCCTTTCTTTCAAGATTTAGGCCGAATAAGGAATGGAGCCTGACCTCACAAAGCTTAGAGCTCATTGACAAACCCGTGACTCAACCGTTACATTTTTCCATAAACGAAAAATATGGAAAATATAAAGTCTGTTTATTTGATTTTGCAGGATATGCTGTGCCATATGCAAGCACTCACGTTAATGACAGATCCACGTGATATATATAACAATATTAGATTCATCAGCGAATCGTTTAATGCTGATCAGCAAATCCGATCTGAATGATTCGAAGTAAATTCGAAGTGATTCTTCTACTGCTAACCGATTCTTTTCCAGAACATGAGCCGATTCCCAAAACCGAAGAATGAGCTGATAGTCGCATCTGATAATTTAAATAAGAACTTTTCGTATCCGATCTGTTACAAATAAAACGCACACGAAATATGTATTGTTTGATGTTCTGCAAAGTATAATTAAATTGTAATTTGCTTGTTTTTATGGCTGCAATTAACAAACTGAGACAAATGACAATAACAACCTTTATTATTAAAACATAAATAAAGAAAATTGCCTATATAAGGCTTTGTTGGAGCGTTTTAGCGCATGTATATGCCACGCTGGGGTGTCCAGATCGGCTTTACCTGTGTTTAGAAGTTGTTCTTTGAAACGAACCGTTTGAAAGATTCGAATCACGGAAATGAGTCAGAGTTCTAATCCCAAACGCGCTGCCTTTAGTGATTGAGCTCGTCAGGTTGGAATGGCGCCACCGTGTGGTGAAAATAAACACTACCACTCTCCATCACAGAGCTCAGGAACAGAACGTTCAACTGTGACTGTAATGTTCTCGGTTAAAAATAAATGTACTCAAAAATCAACAACGTCATAAAACATTTTTTTTTTTTTTTTAATAGTTAAGGCCTTTATTTGGTTGGCAACTCAGACATGACAGGCAAGAGTCAAACCTGCATCTCATACGACCACACCATGTGTAGGAAGCAATATATTTATAATGTAATAAAACTATTGTGGGGGAAAAAAAACACACACAAAATTTCAATCTTTTTTTGGGAGTTTTTATTTTCTCACAAACCAAGGTCTGTACAAAACAAACAAAAACAAAACAACAAAAATAAAATTTGTACCTACTGTAGGTATTGCATATCATGCTGGGAGTCCTAACTACATGCAAAACAACATGACCAACAATAATAATATGAAAAAAACAAGAGGGCAATAAAAACAAAAAGAGAAGAGTTGGTATTAAAACGGTTTATATAAAAGGTTTATTTCCTTAAGCTGTTGTTTTATCAAGTAGGTAACAGTGGAGAAGTTCAATTGCAAGGGGCAGAAGAAGTCTCTTTAAATCGGTTTCGGAAAGAAACGCAAGGAAAGCACATCAATTACACATTCACACACACTCACACGAAGAGGACCATTCGCATGTAGAAAACCCAACAATAAGAAGCCCTTTAACAAATACAATGTTATCAAATTTCAAAACTATACAAGATACTACAACTGAACTAATACAATTACTATAGTTAAACTACAGAGATACAGAATGTGCAGATTATGGCTTTTTATCATCAAGTTTCAAACTCTACACATCATGAGATGGCATGATCTGTCAAAATGAATGAGGGCTTAAAAACACAAACAAAAAAAGGTTGATATTTTCCACTGTACATGCCACATGTAAGAGCCCTCCTGCTCCCGTTTCACGAGCTTCACGCTAATGTCACTATCACTGAACACATCTGAAAGCATAATCTCTACCCACATCCACATCCAACTATGAAACAAGGACATATTCTACCTATACTGAAAGGAAGACAGTGGGTTCATTCTTTCGCCATATTGCAGAAGACATAGTTGAAATTCATATGGCAGAAAGCAAATCTCTGCCACTACACATTGATCCTTCCATTACTCAGTACTGTATTAAAGAGACCCACACTTCGACAAAACAGCAAAACATGTCATTTGGACGGTAAGTTATGAAGCTTAAATCTAAGGTTTATTATTCGACTGCTGGATTAAACGGAGAAGTTGATCAGAATATGGCATGAGATGAAGGGAAGTGGAAGGATGCTCCGGTCGGGGGTGTCGGGAAGAACGGCCTCAGTCTGCGCTGACCTGTGTGTTGACCTGGCCGTCGGTCGTCTGGCTGGTGGACTGAATGAACATGGGCTGGGTCAACTCCTGTCCCGCCGGCATCGTCACCTGCTGGATCTGATACAGCTGCTGTAGAGCCACACACACACACACACACAGAGGGATCGATGTTACTGAACTCCGACTGTGGTAACTCAAAATAAAGGATATATTATATATATTAGGGCTGGGACGATACACCTATCTCTCGATTCAATACTATCACGATACTTGGGTGCCGATACGATATGCATTGAGATTTTTTTAAGAATAGACCATCGGGAAAAGTTAAATCATGAATCATGATGTATAAGATGAGTCATATTTGCAAAAACAAGTCATCACATCTTTCTGACTTTATTTCAGAAGCATCATACAATACTACATTATCTTGAATAAACGATTCAATAACAAATCATTTTTTTAACAGTCGCTTGTCGCCACCTAGTGACGAAACAATGTAATCGATAAATGCGTCATTTTCAGCACCAAGTTTCTATCGAAAGCTGATTTTGATTGCTATCGTAGACATCAGTGTTCATATTTGAACTTTTATCCAAGTACTTCTTTGATCATTTTAACGAATGCATCACAGAAATAATGAAACTATGAGGTTGAAAAGACTGTTTGTGAAGCAGTTTCATGACAATATCTCCGGGTCAGCGCCAACAAGCTTTGAATGTTGCGATATGATTTTGTCAAAGTTTAATAGACAGACGAATTGAAAGATTGTGTGGGTGTTTGAATGGAGATCACAGTCTTTTAAAGATGAAATCCTGCAGCTCTACTGTCTTCTCTCTCTCTCTCAGTATATGAGTAGCGCGAGGGCTTTTCAGTGCGTTCAGTCTCACGTCTCTTTCACACGTTCACTTGGGATATTACTTCACTCAACACTCATAGATTACGACACATTTCATCCTCTGTTGGAACGAAAGTGGCTAACTTCTGTCAACCTCATCAACAAGCAAGGATAAAAATAAAGCAATTGAATTTTAATTCATATTGATTCTGGAATAATAAAAAAAAAAACTATTTTAGAATCGTACAAAAAAAAAAAAAAAAAAAAAAAAAAAAAAACGCGATAGCTAGGTGAATCGATTTGTTCTCCTAGCACTAATAACATTACAAAATAATAATAGAATATTATAATAATAGAATATTGTGTTTTTTATTAAATACAGGGCTTGACATTAATACCCACCAAATGCGGGTGTATTTGCATTAGTAATCATCCTACTAGCCACTTTTGCGGGTTGAAATTATATATAATATATACATTTTTCATTTGTTGTCTTTTTAAAAAGACTTCTGAAATAATAAACTCACACCTAAAGTGCTCGCACATAAAGCCACCTTAAGTTCATTTTTGCTGCTTATTGCGCATAAACAGTCAAATACACACAAAATAATGTCAAAATGGCTAGTCTTATGTGTAACAGTATAATGGATCCGTGAGTCGATGTCAAAATTGTGGCCAGTGAAAACGCTGAGCGGCTAGTAACTTTGAATTAATGTCAAGCTCTGAAAAAAAGAATCAATAATCCTATATTACAATAATATTCTAAATGTATTTCTTATAATATATATGTATTTTAATATTTTAATGCTAAGATTATATATATTTTTTCCTTTGAAAGAAATTAATTCTTCTATTCTGCAAGAATGCATTAAATTGATCAAAAGTGAGAGTAAAGACATTTATAATGTTACAAAAGATTTCTATTTCAAATAAATTCTGTTCTTTTGAACTTTCTATTCATCAAAGAATCCTGCAAAAAAAAAAAAAACTTTCAACATTGATAATCAGAAATGTTTCTTGTGCATCTTTGATCACAGGAATAAATTGCATTTTTTTTAATATTCAAAATAAAAAGGTTATTGTAAATTGTAATAATATTTCACATTATTACTGTTTTTACTGTATTTCGCTCAAATAAATGCATTATATAAAGCCTTAAAATGTCAAAAAAGTCATTACCTGCCCATCAGTAAACTGGTTGAACTGTTGCTGACCCTGTTGTACTTCCGTCTGTGTAATCTAAAGAACAAGATCACAGTCATCATTTTCACTGCATTCATCAAATGAAGGAAATATGTTTTATGTGAAATACACAACTGGTGAAGTGTGTAACTTCTGTGCCACTAGTGTCACAAAACCTTTTTAAAAAGCTTTTCTGGGGCCGTATTCACAAAGCATTTTATCTTACCACTAGGAGTACTCCTAAATCGCACTAAAAGATTTTAGCTAGGAGTTTTCTCTTAAAAGTTATTCACAACGCCTTTCAGACCTACTCTTAGTAAAGAAAAATGACAACTCCTAAACTAAGAGTGAGTCTTCGTTGCTATGGATGACGTCATTACTCATGCACGAGCTTGACTGAAGTGACCACCGTGATTGGCTGATGATTGTAACACGGGAATGATTCCTAACACCTCCCCTACGATGATGAGTGACAGGTGACAGGTCTGAGAATGCGTGCGCTACACAAGTAGTGCGAAGGACGGAAGATGATGAATAACTGAATAAATAGCCTAAATGAGTAAGGCAAAACAAATAGCCTAGTAGCCTAATGAAACATATGGATTGATGCAATATCTTTGCAACATTACGGAATTAATCTGTCACTATATGCCTCTGCCTATGTTTGCAAAGAGAAGAACATTTTAATTTGATTCACAATGAAACGTTACAATTAGTTTACATGCAATGAGTAGCCTAGTTTTGGTTGTTGTTGGTGGCGTTATTGCATCCCTAGTTATGCCTACAATGCAGAATTGTTCCCTCGCGATTGGAAGCTCCTGTAGCGCCGCATACGCGTTTCAAAACATCGCAACGTGAAATGCCACAAAAAGCGGTTTGTGAATAGGTCTTAGTGAGTTAGGAGTCCTCTCGTCTTCTTTTAAGCTGTCCCAGGCTTAGGTGCTACTTTTAGGGCTAAAATGCTTCGTGAATTACTCTTAGTCAAAAAAATTAGGAGTCCTAAAGTTACGAGTGACATGGCCATTATTTTTAGGAGTTGCTCCTAAATTCGCCAGTTAGGAGCTGCTTTTAGCCTTAAAATTCTTTGTGAATACGGCCCCTGAACACTATTGTAAACCATTTTTAAGGTATGCACGTGATTATTTAAAGGTTTCATGCTTTACCTGCTGAGCGTTTGTTGCAAGTGTCTGTATTTGTCCTTGAACAACCTGTGTTCCTGAGACGGGCTGAGCCAAGCGAATATACTGCAGCTGGCCGGTGTTGAGCTGCACCTGCAGGACACAAGGGGGCACTGATGAGCACACGTCATTACCTCCAAATAATGGTTATGCTACATTCCCCATTACCAATCTAAAATCCTCATTAAAAGAAACTCTAAATCACAAACTAAAAAGGTTGGTGTCATTTCTCACTGGAATCTGCTGGATCTCTCCCGTGTTGGTGATGATCTGCTGCATGACCTGCATGGTCTGCCCAGCCGACTGCGCCGCCTGCGCCTGCGCCTGTCCCTGCGAGGTCGCCTGCACGATCTGCACCTGCTGGCCCTCGCCCACCTGCATGGTCACAGGAGCACTCTGAAAGATGAAGGAGGAAAGCCATGAGGGTGGGACTGCGGCTTTAAACTCACATACAAGTTGCGTTTCATCCTGCACAAGTCTCTTTCAGCATGTAAGCTAGCATTAGCATTACAGCTCACACCTAACACTGCCCTGTGGGCTTGGAAGGCCTCCAAAAGAAAGTGAAATTGAAGAGGTGTTGAGGATAGGGGAGAGATGCAAGACTGTGACCGTCGAGCGGAGAAACCTGTGCGCTGACTGCTGAGGTGTGACAGATGATCTCTCCTCTTCAGGAACTGACACCCGATAGGCCAGAGCAATTTACTAAGCAGCACAACTTCATCTGGCCCGAGACGTGCAGTGAACTCATGTAGCATCAAATAGAGGGCATATGAATTGCAGATTTGGCCGTGTGAATAACATCTGCTTCTCTTTTTGTTTTAGAAGATCATGGTGACTTTAGCCTTTAATTATCCACTTAGCTGATCTATTATATCAGAAACACTACCGTTCAACAGTTCGGGTTTACATTTTTGTTTTGAAATAAGTCTCTTATGCTCACCAAAGCTGCACTTATTTGATCAAAAACAGAATTAACATTAATACTGTGAAGTATTAATACAATTTAAATACGGTTTTCCATCTTAATATTTTATCAAATGTAATTTATTCTTGTGATGCAAAGGTGAATTATCAGCATTGTTACTCCAGTCACATGATCCTTCAGAAATACATTTCTGATTATTATCAAGACAGCATTATTTTTGCTGCTTAATATGTTTGTTGAAACAAGGATTTTTTTTTTCAGCATTTATTTGAAACAGAAATCTTTTGTGACATTCAAAATGTCTTTTCTGACAATGAATCCTTGCTGAATAAAAGTATTAATTTCTTTAAAATTTTTGTTTTACTGGCTTTCAAAGCCAGAGTGTAAAAAACATTTGATGACATTGTTGCACTGCATTTGTATTTGACAGATTGAACACTTAATGTCCGTAATGTTTTTATATATAATGAGTTTTTTTCATTGCAAAATGGTACAAGGCTCCTTTTGAAATTTCACTTTCAGTAACCACAAGAGTGAAGCTCAAATCAAGAAACACTACAACATAAATTACACCCATATCGAAAACGCAAATTTTGAAGTTATTTTCATTTTTTTTTTTAAAAAAGAGGTTTGTGACTAGATAAGAACGGTTTGGGGTGTGTGTGTGCAGTTTACGTTATATAAAAAAAAAAAAAAAAAAAACATTCAAGTAATGTCATTTTATGTTTATCAAAGACCTTATTTTACTCATAAATTGAAAATCCTCCATTATAAAACCCCATAGGAAAATCTTGAGGAAACCAGTGGAGAATTAGTCTTCCGGGTTTTGACGTTACCACTCTATCACATGATATAAACTTTAAACTAACCATCAGGCAGTAGCACTGTATTACCATACATCTGCTTCCATTTACTGCATTGTTTAATGTATAGTACGTGATATAGTACTCAACTGGGACATTTTTACCATTGAATTGTGCTTTAAAATGCAGTTCTTATTCAATTGTCATGACAAAAAATGCACAAAAAAGCTCCTTTGTGCTTTGTTGAATACTTTTGGGGGAAGAATAGGAGCCATTTTTAAGGGTTGGAGGTGTTTACCGTGATAGGGGTCGCCTGTGATTGAGCAACTTGCACCTGCTGTAGCTGCTGCATGGTGGTTCCCTGCAATACCTGAGGAAGAGGAGGAAATAATGCCAGAGAGAGAGAGTGAACAACAAGCAAGCACATGCAAAGCGCATACTCAAACATCACATACAAAAGCAACAAAAAAGGCAATGCACGGAGAAGCCACAAGTAGTGTAGAGAAATGAAAGCGTGACATGTAGTATGAACAGACTTTAAAAAGGCATGTTCACAGCATATACACATTTTTGGGATGACATAAAAACATGCATAAGGTTTTTTTTTTAAATAAAATAACCGGTAACACACTAACCCTGAAATGCCACACGGCAACTAAAAAAAAAAAAAAAAAAAAAAAACTCTCTCTCTCTCTATATATATATATCCAAAATAAAAGCTTGTTTTTACATAATATATGTGTGTGTACGGTGTATAATTATTTTCTATATATAAATACACACACATGCATGTATATATTTAAGAAATATTTGCATGTATATACTGTGTATATATATTTATATTATATATAATTTATATTATATATAAATATTTTATATATAAATAACACATTTTTCTTAAATATATATGCATGTGTGTGTATTTATATATAGAAAATAATTATACTCCATACACACACATATATTATGTAAACACAAACTTTTATTTTGGATGCGATTAATCGTGATTAATCGTTTGACAGCCCTAATATATATATTTTATATATATATATATATATATATATATATATATATATATATATATATATATATATATATATATATATATATATATATATATATATATATATAAAATAATAATAATAATAATAATAATAAGCATTATTTACAATTTATAATTTTGTAATAACTATTTATTATTTACAATTTAAATTCAAATTATGCATTGGTTTTAGTGTGAATAATTTAAGTGTGAAAAATTGTGTGAGCAGGCATTGACTAAAGCAGAGTGAAGATGAAGCCGTCTGTTACAGCAGATGAGTGACAGCTCTGCGGTAAAACTCAATGACAGTTTATGGAAGTTTTGCATTTGGGGAAATGACAGCATATAGCGGCACAAAGCAGTGAGCAGACAGTGAGATGAAGCTGAACTGACTCTGTCCTCAGGTATGAAGATAAAACCCCAGTGACAAAATTTTTTACTTAAAGGTCACAGTCTGACAAATGTTTTGTCAATTTTTCAATAAACATGTGGTTGCCTTTTTTCATGTGCATAAATTCTCTACACCACTGTATTTCCACCATCTTTCTTTCTTTCCTATGTAGATATACCTGTATTTGTAGATATACAATGTTTTTCAAAGAAATTTCTTCTGCTCACCAAGACTGCATTTATTTGATTAAAAATACAGTTAGAACACTAATATTGTGAAATATGATTACATTTAATATTTATATACATATAATATTATACATTTAATAACTGCTTTCTATTTGACTATAGTTTAAAATCCGTGATATATTTTTCAGGATTATTTGATGACTATAAAGTTTAATGTATTAATGTATTCTGTACAAAGCAGTTCACAATGTCACAAATTTCCTTATTTGATTATTGACCTAAAAATATTTGACATTTCTGTGTTAATTTTTTCAAAATCTAAATTTCCAGGTAATATTTTGAATCTCATTTTCAGTGTGGTCTGACATTTTGAACCCCACTGTATATATTTGTCCAGAGCGCTCTTTAAGGTGACTGCAGCACAACTTTGGCCAAACCTGACAGGTCAGCAAACTGCAGCTTGCTGAAGCAGCATTGATCCGTCCACCACAGACCAAAAAAAAAAAAAGAAAAAAAAAGAGCAAGAAAGTGAGAAAGAGAACCTTCACACCGTTGAAATTAAACTAGTAAAAGTTAACATAATGAGAGACTGACTGGACCCTCTAGCGTTCACCTGATAGCAACGTGTGAATGACACTTCTGGGCTTTCAACCTTCACCAATCATGTTTCAAATGATCCCGTAATGGGCCGATCAGAGTAATCGAGGCTCAAGTGTAGTGCGAGAGTGTAGGTACGATAAAGTTTCAGGCTTTTGTCCACCAGACCATAGTATAATCTACACTAGGGTAATTACAAGGGCAAACAAAGTTCTCCAAGCCTCTAGATACCAGTTCTCTTTCCTCCGTTGAAATATTTCCTTTAGAAACAGGAAGTTTGGGTGGGACATAGCGAGAGAGTAGTCCGTTTTTTCTTAAATAGTCAAAAGGCTTTAGCTGTATAATAGCCATAAATCATGGTTTGCTATTTGCTGTGTCATGCAAGATGAGTCATCAATTTATGAGTACATTTTTTGAGTAAATAATTACTATAATTACTAATTCTATATAGTATGAATGTAATGTGAACATACTATATTCACCATGTTGTCATTGTCATGTGATCTACCAGCATCACAAATACTCTACCGTGGCCTCATCTCACCAGAAATCAGCCGGGTATTTTTCGCCTTTTGTTTAATGACTACTGTGAGTTCTGAGTTACTATTTTTTCACATACTGTTTTTTGCCATGTAGTAGGGAAGCCTTAAACTTATAGTTCACCCAAAAAAGGAAATTGTCATTATTTATTCACCCTCAAGTTGTTCTAAACCTGTATGAAGTTCTTTCTTCTGGAAGAAACTTTCTACAGGAGGATATTTTGAAGAATGTTGGTAACCAAAACAGTTGCTGGTCCCCACTGACTTCTATAGTATAGAATAAGAATATTATGGAAGTCAATGGGGACCAAAAACTGTTTGGTCACCAAAATTCTTCAAAATCTATTCTTTTGTGTTCAGCAGAACACAGAAATTAATGCAGGTTTAGAACAACTTGAGGGTGAGTAAATTAAGACAAAATTTTCACTTTTGGGTGAACTATCTCTTAAGGTCTGTTCACACCAAAGAAAATAACTATAGCGTTTTTATAATCGTTCTAATTCTATGAGAATAGGGAAGTCCACACAACCATAACAATAATGACACAGATAAACAATGTTGTTCATCGAGTTTAAAGAGCTCACATGTTTAAAGGTGCAATATGTAATATTGGCAGCTAGCGGTCAAAATGGGTACTGCAATCCAAATTCAAAATATTTCCCCAAGAGTTGTTTCCTCCGCATCCTCCTCCTCAGACTCGACAGATTGAGGACACAGAACAGGAACGAGCACAAATGACAATGGAAAGCGATGAGCCTTACATTTACATTTAGTCATTTAGCAGACGCCTTAAAAGCGACTTACACTTTAAGGTGATCAGCTAATGAATCCATTTGCAATGTTTTTATTGCTTAGGCTTTTTTTTTTTTTGGTCAGGAAGAATCTGTGATCTCTGACCGAGTTCATTTGTTGGCTTCCATGGCTGAAATAAGCTGTGTTTTCTGCCAAACTGCCAACCCGGGGTGTCGAAATACTATTGGGTAAATTGGCAGTGGGCAGGATAACATCGACCAAAACATAAACAAAACTTTCCAACCCGGAATACACATTTCAAGTAGAACAACTGGCTCTGTTTTTTGGAGAAACAAGTATTTGAACTTGGCATGTTTCCTAAATCTCTACAAAAATAGTATGGTATTTTTACGTGTTAGTACAGACAAATTCGTTTTCGTTTTCGTCTATTGGTGTGGACACTATTAAAGTTGTTATATTTATCTTTCTTGGTGTGAACGGGTCTCAAAGCTCATTGTTTGATGCTAGAATCCATACACGCACTACGTCCTTGGGTTTGTGGGAAGCGAGCGGGGATTACCTGGCCCTGCTGGGGTTGAGCGATGATAATCTGCCCGGGCTGTAGTGTGGTGGCGGTGGGAGCGGACACCTGCTGGCCTTGCTGCTGACCTTGGACCTGCACTGCGCTGGGCTGCTGCGCCAGTGTGAAGTAATACTGGACCGGCTCAGTCGGGGCGACAGACTGACGCACTTCCTCCTACACACACAGGCACGTTGTTTATAGAGAAATGCACACCTTATATTGCAGAACACTTCAGCAAGAGTGTCATAAATGCAAGTGAACATTCACAATCCCATAAACACACACACAAAATCAAGAGTTCATAAGGTCTATCTGCTGGTTACATCTCCATAAATTATTTTAACTCTGTAACACTAGAGGCAGGAGAAGGATAAATAACTTATAGGCAAAGCAACAGCAAGTAATGCAATCTTCTAGCTGGACAGAAACGGGACCTTTAGCTGCAGTCTGAGGCATGAACTCCCACACTCAACCGCAGCGTAATGGCAGGCTATCAGCTGTGCTATTCTGACACACAAACAGTAGAAATACTCAAACGTTTGCACTAAGTATCTTTATATTTTCTCCCCATGCGTTCCTGAAGATCTATTTGTGACAAAGAGAGTAAACATCCCTCTCCCAGCTTGGTGATGTCACAGCTGAGAGTGTAGGATGTTTACACACCTGGTCACACACACACACACACAAACACAGCAGGACCTTTATGGCCCTCAGGTCGAACAAAGACTGGTTTAGCTGAGCTAGGAGGGCTTGGATCATTGGATATATTGGTTAAATTCCTTCCTTCTATGTGTGCTGAATGTCAGTTGTTTCTTCTCACTGTGGTATTTAGAGTTACTTGATTCTGTTTCGTTACTAGAAAGACATTTCAATTTAAAATGTTTTGTTGCCTTTATAAACAAAACTTTTGTTTGATAAGACACTCAAATTATGTGAGAATCCAGGAATCCAACACATTTTGCCAATATTTTGTTACACACATATATTATAAATATAAATAAATAAAAATATATACATGCATACAAACAATGTATTAGTTTATATTTATAAACTAGCTTTAACTAGAAGAAATACATTTATTTATATTTTATATCTAAACCTTGTCAGTTCAGGTGTTCAGTGGCATTATGTCTCCAATGCGGTCAATAGAAGCATTTGGGGAAGTGCTTAGGGTGTGACTGGTAAATAATCTACATTGTCAATAAAAAGTACAATTTCTTTTAAAGAGAATACTAACATACTTTTCCTAAATTTCATGTAGTGAGTTATTTAAACTAACAAGAATAGTTGGTAAAGCTTCTGAGTGACTGGTGGGCAAAAAGATGAATTTCTCACCCTGCCAATCATTGTTCTACTGCCAGTGCAGTGTGTTTTTTTTGAGTCAGGCACATGGTGCTATGGCCACATTCATAACATAAACAGAAAAAATGAATAATGTTGACATCTGGTTGTGCAGAGATAGGGGAAGCAGAGCGCTGCAAACATCCGACTGAAAGCCTTCACAAACCCTACACCCAGCTTCCAGTCAAGGATGTTTACAGCGCCCCCAGGCTGCCAAACACAACACAGCACACTCTTCTCTTCATAGACGCTGAAGAATATCAAAAAAAATAAAAATTGTAGACGCCGGTCAATTTTGACAGCTTGAAGCTCCTTCTCTTTTCCGCACCTGTCGTTTTGGAGGCTTGAGGTCATCCCGGGGTACGATATCAATGAGGAAGTCAAACTGGTCAAACTTAGTGATGGCCATGGCGATGTCATTCCTCTGGAAAACAGAAAATAAGACCAGAGAGTCAAACCGAAAGACTAAAACCACATGTACCAAATGCTCACAGGAATGGAGGCATTCTCAAAAAGGATGACGCGATGGCCTGATTTGAATATAACATATAACATAAAATATAACAGACTGGCTTCATGTGAACAGTGACACCATCTCACCCCACAGACTGCCTACTAGCGGTATTTTCCACAGGATATTGGCTGCAAAGACCACCCATTGTCACCCCCCAGATCAGCAGCTATTTTTAGCCCCATGATTAATATCTGGTGGTGAAGGGTCACATCCATGCAGTTGTTCCATTGACGAATGTTGTCGTGGCGACACAGATTGGCGTGATGCCTTCACAATGGAACTGTGGGCCAGCTGCAAGCTCACAGGCGGAGCGCTAATACAATCTGCATATTAAAGAGACGCTCTAACACTCATTACAGCTTTGTTCGGTGACAAAAGTGTTGCCGAACACCACGTCGGAAAAAGGCCATGTTGACACGGGTTGCTATATTGCAGTCTATTAACTTTATTCAATGGAAATTATTCCATTCACATTCATGTTTACTTCCTGTGTGACATATTCTGTTTAATAGCTAATTTGAATCTGTTGATTTCACATTTGAACTTATTTGGGTTTAAAGATGTTATTATTATTATTATTATTATTATTATTATCAACCCAACCAAGGGTTCAACAGGACACAGTTTAAAAGCCAAGGAAGGCAAAATGAGTTAATAAAAAGTAAGTGGGTCATGGGAGATGTACTTTTAGACTCTACGCTACAGTGGAACAGAGATAAGCCCTGGGGTGCTTGTGTGGGGGGCTCTTCCCATAAACGGACAAGCTGTGTCACGACTCTAGCACATGCAGCATTAGGAGCAACGTTTTTTTTTTCTTTGCCGTAATGGTTTGGACTTATTTACGTGAAGAAAATACTAGGAGCTGGCTATAGGTGCGATTGCATTAGCAAAATTTCAGCGAGATTTCACAGGTCAAAAAAATAAATAAACGGTTGATTGTCAATAGTGTAGCGATGTATAAAGCACAGCTCAAACAGAACTCACTTCCACACCAAGCAGCTTTCAGAGAATATGCGTGACCACCTTGAACAAGCGAAATCTGAGTGGGGAAATGTTTTGCCCTCACATGATAGCACAGATCACTATTGAAATGACATTGAAAATTCAATGAACAACAGTAAATGTGAGCACACCCTAACATTACACTTCATATATTTATTTACGCATTCTAATGACTGCAAGTACTGACATTTAACTCCATTTGAAAGAAAACATCAGAAAAGTGATTGACAAATGTCACTGACTCTTTAACATCAGATTCACTGAAAGCATTTTTTTTGGACAGAGATGGTGAAGGAGACAGGAAACAATAGGAGGAAATGGCGGGTGGGATCAGGAAATAACCAGAGCAAGTCTTAAAGAGGACCTATTATCCCTTTTACAAAGTCTTAATTTTGTTTTTGGGCTCTACTAGAATAGGTTTTCATGCTTGATTGCTCAAAAAATGCTTTTTTTTCACATATTCTCCATTGTTGCAGCTCCTCTCTTCCCAGACTGTCAGTAACGCTCTGTTTAGTTCCTGTCTCTATGAAGCCCCTCCTTCTGAAAAGCCAACATGCTCTGGTTGGCTGAATCAATGCGTGTTGTGATTGGTCAACCTCATTGAGCGCGTTTCGTAAATGTCATGCCCCTAACCATAACCCACTTAGATACAGGGTGGAGAAAACAGCGTCTCTTGGATATGACGACAACACACTACTAATGCAACTCAATCAGGCCTTGTTTGTGAGTTTCAGGAAGTTCAGAAACAGTGCGCACTGCTATAAAGAATAACTCCCTTTGGAGTGACTTTGTGCTTTGTAACTTTGCAGAAAACAGCAAAATTACACACTAAAGGAAGTTAAAAATGTAAAAAAGCATTATAGGTCCTCTTTAAATTGAAATTTAACTACTATAGATTACGGTCACTGGAAACACGGGTTAGCGAGTAGTGCTCTGAAATAAAGAGTGGCACTTTTGAAAAGGTGTCATTTCATGATCCCATTCACAATCTTCTCTCTATCGTTTCCAAAAAACAAAACAAAACATGAACAAACAGACAAACAAAAAAAGATAATTTTTGTCTTAGAGAAGACTGCTTTATCTCATCTGATATGACTGACCTGTAGTGTACGCCGTTTGTTGTCCTCAGTGTGGATCCAGGCTCTGAGAGTGAGCTCTGTGATGAAGATCTGTGCCGCTTTGGCAAACAGCACCGGTGCCTCAGCACTGATCATCTACGGAAGGTTACCAAAGCAAATCAATAGAGGGGAGATTACAAGAACGGCACATACAATCCTATCCAGACACTCACTACGGCCGTGCCCTCCATGTTTCGGCCTGGCCTAAGACAGGTGGACACACAGTGTCCAAAGAGGCTACGTCAAGACTTGACCCAGGGTCTTGTCCATGTCACTGCTCCTGAGCTCTTAATTGCCTTGGCTTTTCTTTCTTCCCACTTTAAGCTGCAGGTTATTTTAAGCATCTGGACATCACCCTGACCTGATGCCTGCTTCCCACGCAGCTAAGGCTATGTGGGAAGATCATGTCCTGTGGCCTCACCAACATCACTCACAATATCTTTGTACTGAACAACTGAGAAAGAAACAGAGATGTCTGTCTTCTTTAGGGTTAAACAAGCTAATTACAAACATTGAGGGTTAAACTATTAAGCAAGTACACCAACCTTTATGTCTAATCGGTCTAATGTCTCTCGTTCTATGAAACTGAACTAAAAGGGCATCAGTGTCTTACAGCCACTTAATACTTGGCTCACATCACCACATGACCTGGCTCTTTCAATGGTACTGATGCCATGCAATTATTATTTGTACTTGAAAATTAGTTTATTTGCATGTTGCTTTGTTAAAGCATCTGGCAAGAAAAGTAAATATTGGTGATACATGGAACTGAGGCTGTTATGAGAGAAGTTCTTTCTTTTTAGTTCTTGGAAAACTCCTATTCAGTGTTTACATGATACCCAATATCAGGCTATTTCACAGTAAATGGCCAGATGACTCAGTTGGATCAAATCATTTCTCTTCTCACAATGAAGTGCTCTGAAAATAAGAGATTATTGTTTTTGTAGTAGTTCAAATTGGGCCTCACTGCAGCCGAAGCCACTGAAAATATTAACTTTGCTTTTGGAGAAGACCACAAAAACATTAATTCATGATTTGAAGCCTCAAAAATCAAATAATAAACCCAAACTTGTAACCCATCTTTGCTAGGGTGATGTGGGAGGTTGCCAGAGCATTGTTAAGATTAAGAAGTCGCTAGAATATTGATATATGGTTGCTAGTGTCTTCTGATGGTTTCTAGGTGACTGCTGGGTCATTCAAGGTGGAAAAAATGGTCCTAAAGTAGTGATGCACCAAAAAGATAACCGTTTCTGTCAATGAATACGACCCTCCAAAACTATTTATTTCTATAACTACCCCAAAGGGTTCCTAGAAATGGAGCTCTCCATCAAAGTCTCTGGGAATTATTTTTTTGGCTGTCTCATTTTGGCAGGCAAGTCAGATCGCTTATAGGGGTTGAACGACTTCAGATTCTTTCAAGTCGACATTTATGTGATGAAAGTTGAGTTGACGCCGACTAGTTGCTGATGATGTAAATTATGAACAAATAAGCCTGGATCGTCCTTGAGCTGAGACGCGATCGCAGGTTTTCTTGTTCACAGATATGGCATATGGCTGCACACAAGGCTATTGATCCTACATAACTGCTTATTTTGATCAGTTCTTTTGTCTTTGGGTCGTTATATTTCTCACAGATTTCTGCTCATTCTAAATCAGATAGAGATAAAGAAGCACCGTAAGGATTACATTTATAGGAATGCATTAGTGAGAGAGCGATTGCATGCGAATTAATTCTTCCTGGCAGCGTCTCTCTACTAACAGTGAAGCTGATGGTTTTAGTTACTAAGAAATATATGCTAGAACCTTTCAGTTTCTGAGCTATTTTACTGATATTTTACTGCACGCGATGTGCGAGCTGTGTGTGTATTCCAATACAGCACGCATTAGTTTAGAACGGCGATTAACTTATGTGTACAATAAGCTGTTTAAAATGTGCATTCACCCAATTTTGAGCATCCAGATGGTACAATTAAACATTTCATGTGGAGCACTCTCAGAGTATGCATTTATTTGTCACTTTAACTGTTTGGAAACGGAGCGTAAAAGACTTCTTATTCTGTTGCGCCCTCTATAGGCCATGACCAGCGACTAGTCAATGTCAAGCTTAAAGCATTAGAGTCGACTAGTCTGTGCAACCCCTATTTAAGACACAATAAACCTCTCCTCAAGCTACATGATTTGATGTATCATTCATGTCTGTAAAACAAAGAGTGCCAAACATGCAGAACATCAATACTTACGGCCATGAATTTGAACAAACCTCAAACTCTAATTCGGAGTAATAGTAATAGTAAAGCTTGCCATAGCAAACTCCACTAATTACTGACCCGACTGGCCACTTGATGTACAGCCGACAAACGCTGGGCAGCAGCTTTCTCAAGAATGAAAGACAGGAAGTGTGCTGACATCAGCTTAGACTTAGCTTAGTGTTGATTCAGCTCGCCTGCTCTTACCTTCACATCCTCATCCAGTTTCATAATTTTCTTGATGCGAGCAAGAGGAAGCTCTTGCACACGGAAATCCTTCTGAAACAGTGCGAGAGTGCGTTAGAGGAGAACTCGCAATAACATTAATAATTCCTATTAATAAACAGAGGTAGACTCTTGCTGAGGTACTACATAGTTGGCTAACTTGCCTGTAATTTTCCAATAAAGACTTTTTTGTTGTTGTTGGAAAAGGCAGTGTTTATACTGTATCTGAGTGAGAATAAAGCAGATAAAAAAGCTAGGAGAAACCCATACCACGGTAAGATTCCTGATCTCTTCCATCACTCTGGGCCAAAAGGTCTGTAGGCTCTGCTGGGCATCGCTGCCGCCTGCTCCAAATGAGTCTGCCGACATCTCCAGATCTTCTAGGAGATAAAGAGGGAGAGAAAACAAGATGAGTCAGGGTTAATGTTCACATACAAGCCTCGTAACTGATGTAATCATTTTGAGCTTTGAGATAATAAACCACATTACACACTGTTTAGTTGTAGTTGAAGAAGTCAGAATAATTTTGTGTGATAGCCCGTGCGTCACTACAGTAAAATGCCTGGTGCAATTGACGATGGGGCAATTGGTCAACTCAGGCGTGTGTAAACTAAGCCAGGAATCCATATGTGAAAAACCTGGAGAACAAAGTCCTCCTCCGTGCCAGTGCCCTGAAGCCTGGAGTGCACATCTGGATACCCAAATAGCTTTGGAGCCGGACCAAATGTGTCGATCTAACAGTACTGCTCGGCACTGACGCAACGGAGACAATCCAAACACAAACTAACACAAACCAAAAATGCAAGAGGAGCAAAGCTGGCAGGTTACTATGGCATGTGAGGAATTCTGCAGGCAGCCTGCCTGAGCTTGCGCTGCCACGGACGCTACAAAGGATCTCTCTCTTTCTCTGGAAGAAAACACAGGGACTGAAATAGCTGGGTGGGGTGCCACAGGAGCAGGAGCGAGGCAGTAAAAAAGTACTCGGACTCGTGCAGTTCAGCCATAATCCAATAACAAGACAAACTGCCAAGGGCTTAATGGAGGGGGGAGCAGTCGGACTGCTGAGCAGCCTCACTATGTAGGTCAAATGGAGGAGCAACACAGTGAAACGTGCGTGATCACTGGCGATAAGCGGCGACCTGCTTTTATCTCTTATTCCTCTTATGTATATCGAAGCATTAGGTTGGTTAAGATCGCCAAAAATCACGTTTAGTGTCACAGTCTTTATTTGCTATACAAAACAATCATGATCAGTGGCATTAGACAAGCACAATACAAATCAATGAGTCATGTGACTCCACTGTCAATAAGCTCCAGACTCATTTCAGGCTTGACTGAAGCCATCAACTGTCAATCAAATTTATTAAGCATACATTTAACAAGAGAAACCACCAGCGGCCGCTCTGCTGCTGGGAAGCAACTGCATCAGGTGTCGATCTTTTGATGGTCTTCTGCTGTACATCTGTGAGTGTTGATGTTCCAGCGGCGGACTGATAACAAATGATAATTTAACTTCTCAAGTAAGACCATTAAGAAAACTAGCTGGCTAATTAGCAGGCGATAACAGCAGCAATTACTGTCACGGACCAGGGAAATTGTGAGGCAAATTAAATGAGATAACACTCCATTAAAGGAGACATAAATAGGTTAAATCAAAGCTCGCCTCGACCAGCTGCTTGAGTGGGAGCTATTTTTGACTCTTTTAACCAGATTGAGACACACAACCTGAGATGGGAAAGAGCGAAACCTCTGACTTAGCATGGGTAGAAAGTTCTTTTGAGGTTAGAATGTTTCTAAAGCAAAGTAATAGTAAAAAAGGGGCTACTACCATTGACTTGGGTGAATGACAAATAACTGTCCATAAAAAAAGAAATAGATTTTTTTTTAAGTTTTAGGACCTTTCAGGTTTTAAAATATTAACAAGCTGGATACAGTGAAGCAATTGTTAAACTTAGTAAGCCCTTAGTAAGGTTTTAATTTCTAGAGATTTTTCAATTACTTTTTTAAATTTTTGACAATTTTCATTCAGAAATTTTAAAAAATGCTAATCATAGATGTGTATTCAAATAATTGTATGTATGAATTGTTTTTAAATGTATTTTTTAAATATATTAAAGATACAAATAAAATATATAAGTAAAAAATAAATAAGTGCCATGTCATTGACCCAACTGCAACCTTAATGGAACTACATCACAATTTAATTCATTCTAACTTCAGACTTGTAGGCGGAAACAAAAGGCCAGGTTAAGCTCAGTGCACGTGCAACTCTTAGTCACGATCGTCCTTCAAGTCAGAACGCAACGGTGGTGTTGGATTTCTCCTGATCTGTTCGGTTGCCTCGACGGCAATGACCGCTGGTGCTTTGTGTCTCAGAAAGTCAATGCCGCCAACAGAGGCTGAATCAGCAAGAACATCACTGCCAGCCTGGCTTTCGTCGTGCAGAAGGACTGCAGCAAAGGAACGCTCAAACATTTCAACGTGATCAAGGATGAGCGGTTGAAGATTTCACAAATAACCCCCTTGATGAGAGGATGAGTTAAGCTGGTTGTGCGGCAGATATTTAAAGGTTGGAGAAAGTGTGGCCTGAGACCTCCAAGAAGGAGAGTCATAAGTGGAGAAAGTGTAGTGACAAACACAGCAGAATAACTTCATATACAGTAACCACTGGCAGGACAATTACCTTTTATACTATAGCTTGGGCTGTATCTTACGCAGATAAAAATGTAGAACAATCTCTTCCTCGTGCTGGAGAGATTCAGATCAGCTATGCGGAGAAGACAATACCAGGGTTGCGGATGCCAGTCGTTGTGTTGACTTGAGATCTAAGCTACCTTCAGACATTGAAGCTCACCTCTAGAGTGAGCCTAATTTTAACAGCCAGGACTTAAAAAGCTTCAAAACAATAGACTCTGCTTTTTTATTTGACAAGCCCAAATCAAACTTAACCCGTGAACCGAGAAGAATTTTTCATCTCATTTTTTGCTCACATTCCTCATCTCAAGCATGCCTCCCCTAGACGGGTTAAGAAAACCAAAACGAAATGCATACCAAACAATGCATGCACACAGAAGAAATACAATCTTATCTGATTTCGGAGGATTCCAGAGGGCAAAAAAATAACATAAACATGAACATGTGAAGAAAATAATGTAAAGAGAAAGATGTGTGTTAGAATGACAGTTCAGAGCTTTTAAATACATTTAAATGAACTTTTAAACTCTAATTTCAGTCAGATTTCCAACTGATAATGCAACAATGTCTGGGTTTCGCCCAACATGTATTTGTTTGTTTTTTATTTATTTTATGCCATACCAGCATCTATGGCTATTTTCATGGCAAGATCAATATATTTTAAAAGAATATAAATAGTAGTAACACAGTAGTAATGAAAAACAAAAACTGACAACCAACTCACATTATAACAAACATTATATAAGGTTTTTCATTTCAATATTTGATCAAAAATTTCAGATAATTACGTTTTTAAAAAAAAACATCCATTAGAGAACTTTCTAAGTAAAAACACTGCCTAGTGGCATTTCCCAGCATGTATTATTCGGACTACTGTGATGTGGATTTAATCCTTATTAAAAATTATCAATCACATATTGTGTCATGTATAAGCCAAGCTCAGCTACGTAAAAAAAAACCTGCTTATAACTGCACATGTATAACTTATTGACAGCATTTTTTTTTTAAATGCATTACGCCTTGTGTCATGTTTACTTGGATAGGCTTTGCTCAACTATGCAACAAAAAAAACTCTGCATATAACATGTAAACGTACTTACTGACAACTATTTTTACTATGTATTACTTGTTAAGTCCCTGAACCTAAACCAGCCTCATTAACTAAAATTACAGCACACAGACAAGATGTTTTCTATGATCATTCTGTCATACAGAAAGGTCACATTTCTAAAGGATTTATTAACTACACAAACATTCACTCAGAAAGGCCAGCTGGTGTATATATATATATATATATAAAAAACACAAAGCCTGCTGCGGTTACTGGTTAATCATCGACTCGGACACAACAAAATGCACCCAGGCACCCGGCAATGAATTACAAATTAACCGACAAATAGCTGTTCTTGTTCGGAGCAAAAAACATAGGGGCTGGACAATAACGCCACTCTGATCTCACGGATCAATCATTCCAAAGTTGCCCTTGGTTCGGCCTCGCGTCGGCTCCAGGAAGCCGTCCCTGAACTCTCAAGGTCATTTGGCAGTAAGCAAAAAGGGGGAGGGAGAGAGAAAAAGTGAGGGATATTCTATAGCATTGAGAGAAAGAGAACGGAGACTGGTTTTTCAACTTTCACTGCAGCAACTTGGCGACCCTAGTGTGTGCAATGATGGCGTCCCTAGAGAAGCGTGATGGTGAATGGCCCCCTCTTGTCTGTGCGCCCCTGAGGGATGCACTGTCCTCTTGGTCTCACAGTCTCTCTTTGCTGACAGATCGAATGCAGGAGCCGCTCTCACATTCCTGTGACCTTCATCCACCGATGGGCCCGCAACGGCAAGGTGCGTCGACGTGCCGACGCCAGCACCAGAAACCCAACTGTAAACTTTAAAGGTTCTGCGCTGACATTTCAAAACAACCTAAAGTGCAAAGCTCCGGGAACGAGAGGGAATGTGCAAAAACGTTAGTCAGGTGTGACATTTTACCCTTGAACATTTGTTCAATCTGGTGCGGTAAGGAGCTAAAATGATCAAATCTTAACCGAACACATCATGCTGAGACACAGCAGTCAAGGCTCTACCTAGAGTTATTTTTAGTAACTCCTTTCCCCAAAAGGAGCATAATACCATCACTAATGGAAACTTTCTAGTGCACAAGCGGGAAAGAGACTTTAATCCGACTGAATTCTGTGACAAGGAATCATGTGAGGACAACCATCTGTACATTATGAACTAAGGGGGCGAAGAGTCCCCACATAAACCCCAATCCATGCTGGTCACGTAGAGACCACATCCAATACTGCCTTCTGCTCTTTCTCACTGTCATGGGAGTGTAAACAAGCCACGAAACTGGGCCTTGAAAGGTGAACCTGGGACTAGCGGTCCTATGCAGCCATGACCATCATCTCTATCTGTATCTCTAAGCATCACAGATGTAGCGGAGATACTCGACAGCACAGGACCTTCAAGAAGTCCGAAGTAAACCTGAACAAGATGAACTTAAAGGTCAACTGCGATCAAAAAGTACGGCGTGCAGTTCAACGCTGGAAAGTTAAAATTACAAATGCAAAACCAGTGAAATTACCAGCTAGTTATTGTTTACATCATGTCAGACATTAGCAGTCAGGTTAAGGAGTTAAAAATGAACAGGAGAGAAAACACAAAGAAGTACACTCAGATTTCAAGCAAGGGGAAAAGTAGAGGACGAAAGGAGGAGGAGAAAAGCGCAGCGGAGGACAGAGGAAGCATCCCATTACTGCAGCGAGAGAGAGAGAGAGAGAGAGAGAGAGAGAGAGAGAGAGAGAGAGAGAGAGAGAGCTTTACTGTCTGATTGCAGTCGCAAGTCATACTTACCCCATGCCCTTCATATGCTGTGCCGGAGGAGGACATCTCGAAAGTCTCCATAAGTGTCTTTATTCCACAGGCTCTGTCCCAAGAGGAGACAAAAGGCTGTGTGGGATAGGCGATCCGCCGCTGTGTTCAAAGCCCCGAGCCGAGGGGAGCGCGATCACCTAACACCCCCCCCTCCGAACCCTCCCCCTTCAACTAGCCCATCTTCTTCAGCCACCCCCCTCCCCCCTTTCCTAAACACACAACCCCCTCCCATTCCTCCCCTGTCCGAGTCCCGTGAAGCCGCCTGGAGCCTGGAGTTGGCCTCTGCCTGGCAACCCTACTGTTTGTCTTTCAGCTGACCCCTGGCTCTGCGAGTGACCGGAAAAACAGGCGAGAAAGTGAGGGAGAGGTGGAGAAAAAGGGAAGGATGAAAAGAAACAAAAGTGTGAGAGCAATGCAGAGCTGTAGAACAAGTCGGAACAAAAATCTCCTGACTGCTTTCCCTTTAACACTCGAGTGTAATCAATCTAGCTTGCTAAACGATACTCTAAGCCTGCCTATCTCTACGATCCCACCCCCTCTGTGGATTCTTCAAATGAGCCCGAGTCGGTCTCTGCCGCTATTGGCCGACACATCCGTCACTCCCCTCCTCCCTGCTGACCCTCTCAACTCCGCCCCCTTTCACAGACACTCAACTTCCTGTTTTAAGTTACCTTGAGCAGCAGGATAGGGGTCAGGGAACGAAAAGAACGAGAGAGAAAAAAAAAACACCAGACAAAAGCAGCAGAAAGTTGAATAAAGGACGCGGGGAGAGCGGATGATCGCCTCGGTTTGTGAGCCTTGGAAAATCTGTCCCCTGCAGATCGTCTTCTCTACTGTGGCTGGACGGAGCCGGACTGAACAACTGACTTCTCAAACAACTGTCCCTTGCTTATTTACAATGTCAAACTAAATGTCTCTAACGCCCGCCCCTCGGAGGAGAGCAGTGGCTGGGCATGCGATGATGCAAATGAGCCCACGGACAGTGATTGGCCCAATGCGATCTCAAAGAGGATGCCGCATGCTATAGCCGCATGATTTAAAGTGGAAAGTCACTCAGGTCAGACTTGCAGTCTCATTTGAGTGCAGGGACATGCATGCAGTGCAGCACATTCAACCTAAACTCGACGTTAGTCGTGTCATAAATAAATATAAAGTTGACCTGAAGGGTCATGTTAAATGGTTTTGTGTATGTGTAACCACACAGCACAATCTCATCATGTGACCAAAAATAATGCAAGCTATGCAACTATTATGCTGCTATTACAATAACTTATTTGTTCATTTTTCTTTTGGTTATTCCTTCAAAAACAAGACTAATGGTAAAGAACAACAAGACAATGGTCACATTTATGTTTTTTTTAGCGTGTGAAACAGTCATTTCAATATGAATCCACATAATATTGAATGTCACATGAGAGCAAAAGATCTCCTCGGTGGATTCACCACTTTGACCGACAGAAAGCTGCTTGGTTTGAAAGTTTTGTAGGCTGTGCTTGACACATTGCTACACTTTTAATAATTTCACTAATGTGACCGCACCTTAACTTGCTGTTCTTTTGCATTGTACAGCATCACTTGATTCTGACTAGTCTCTTTATTTCCAGAAACTTCATGCCCCCACATGCAAACCGGCCTACACAACCTCCAATTCACCATAGTCTTGCCTCTTTTAATTATGTGTGAGACATGAAAATCAGAATGTGGGCAAAACTTCACACTGTATAGATGAAAGCCAATGCAGAAACTGCAGCAGCACAATCCTTCCTCTACATTGTTGTTGTTGAAATACATCTAGAAGGCAGGTAAATTATTTACAGCAACAGTGCTGAAAGATTATGGAAACAGTTGCCATGAATGCCATTATGATTCTTGTAAAATCAAGGTCAAAGAGGAATAAAATTGATTGTAAAGCTGCCTTGAAAGGCTCAATGATGAATCACTTGATATGTAAATAGTGAGTTCATGTGCCAGCCAGAAACTGACCTCCATTTAACCTGGTACATTAAAAACATGTCAGTTACGTCTTAAATTACAGCCATTGCTAAATATCATAATTAATGCGTTCGTATTTTACTTTATTTTTCTATTCGCATTCAGTAGAAAAACAATTAGAAGCGTATTCATTTCTGCACTTATACGATGACACCAGAGGCACATTCTACAAAATGAAAATACACAGAATAAATTCCATCTCGAATCAATCATATACACAGAAAATTACATTTCCTTCACATCTGATCAATAGAAATATGCAGTACATGGCCGCAATAACAGTTGTAAATTCCGTTAACCAAGTCGACAAAGCATTTGCAGGCTAACGTTACCGGGAGACATGCTAAACGAAACCATACAGTATATATGTGTGTAAAACATTGTTCTGGATGAAACCCATAGTGACCGATTTAAATTTTATTGTGAGGATAATTTACATCTCCAAATATCTACGTTACAGTCGACAAGATTGTATGGTCAGATAATGATTATTAAAAGAGCGGCATAAATGTAGGAGACATTGCTCGCTACGTTAGCAGGCCGCATCGACTGTGACTCTCGACAAATTAGGAGAAGTGAAATAATGATGGTTTTCGAAGGCTTTGAGCGAGTTTTCCTAAAATATTTGTAAAGCGGTGTAAAGACAGTCTAACCAATAAAGACTACGTTTGGATCTGTCCTTCAGACCAATCAAACCTCGGACTAGATTCCACCAATCAAGGTTTCTAGGGGTTCTGGTAGTTAAGAAACTGCCACCATTTAGGCTCAAAATGAACCTGTGAGCCAATGGAAGTCACTTACACTCGCGAGCCAAAATGGCGACTAATGTCCAACAGTTTCCTGACCGCCTCCATTCCCTTCCACTAGCCACCAATAAGCGCTTCAGAGAGCGAGGAGGGAAATGGCGCCTATGTTCATCCTCCAAAACAATCGTCCATTGGATGAAAACTTTTATTGGACCACGAGCTCAAAACGACACCCGCTTTATCGAAACTGAGCGGTAGATAGCAAGCGAACAGTAACGCAGCAAAGTGTTTAATTTTTATACTCACTTTAGGCGATGAAATCGTAGTGTAGTCCGGTTCGTCGTAATATTTAATTTATTTCAGGCTCTTACAGCAACCAAGATGGCCGACGATTTGACAACTTTTTTTTTTAAAACCGGAAGAAGTGCTACGTTTGCTGTGACGTACTCGCCGTTGGCGCCATTGAATGTTCCTCAGTTCAGCGTCAGCGAGAGGTTTATCTGGCCTGCACATCCCATCATGTATGCGTTTGCTTCGGATATAACTTTTATAGCTGCTGTCCATTTAATTGTCAGCATTTCTCCCCTGATTGTCTCCATGGAATTAAAAAAAAGGAGCTTCTTCTCTATTTCATTATTTTGAAACAGAAAAGAATGTGTGTATGTGTGTAGTACATGTAAGATCACACCCTAACCCTATTTATGGGTAAAAATACCCTTGTACTAAGAGCAAAGTTAACAGTTAAAAAATGATCTTCATTATAAATCAATATTATAACTGAATCCAGTTTTGAATTTAGCTGTTCACTTCACACACACACAAGACTTATGTAATGTCTGAAGAAATAATTCACAAAAATTACCTTGATTTACAAAGTTTTGGCACTTCAGCACCGTTTGAAATCAGGGCACTAAAACCATTGTTATATCTTACAACCAATGTTTATTTAACACAAAATAAAATATTGATTCAAAAAAAGATTCAAAAAGAGTGGGTTGAACGATTTATTTTTTTAAATCAACATATCTCATCAAACCATTTGAACTAAACTCATTACAATTTCACAATAGACAAACCAAATTGAAAAGACGATAGAAACTAGGCTACAAATCTTTACATGACAAACTGAAAAGTAGTTGAAAAATAGCAGAAAACAGTATTCAATTTACTGGAACATCAATCACTGTAGTCTATTGTTAAGCTAAAACCATATCACATCATGAAGTATCTGACTCATCAGTTTATCTACGAGCCACAAGCTCCAGAAGAGTTGAGGCGATCTTGTCAAGACTGGTGGAGGTGCTCGCTTCTGGAGGTGGTGAGGATGATGGCTGGAACGGGTCGTACGGTTCATCGCCAGCTTGACTGTCATTCTGATGGGACCTGTGCTGTCCTCTCCCAAAATGCATCCTTGCTTCTTCTTGAAGAGAAGTTGGTGGGAAGTTACCAGGAGGCTTGCCAAAGCTCTCTGAAAACAATAATCAAGAAGAATCAATCAGGAGAATATGACGAATGAAGGCGCTATACAGGAAATTTTTTTTACTAGTTCAAAAAGAGGGGGGAAAAAAATGTCACAAATTCTTAGAAACACTGTAAATACTATCATCTGCTCCTCAGGAAGACTAGTTTGCCCTATGATAACTGGGTGTTAGTTTACCTTGAAAACCTCTCTCAACACCTGCAGGGCCTCGGCCCTCAAAATGCTCAAATGAACGGCTTCTTTCAGAATCCAAATTTCCAAAGCCTCTGTAATCGTCATCATAATATCTTGTCTCTTGAGTTCTTCTTGGAGCTTCTTCTCTGGAAGTTCTTGAATATTCTTCGTAATGTTGTTCCTTTTCCCTAGGACCATCATCATATGGTCTCCTCTCTGGAAGACCTTTAGGATTCTCTTGTAACCTTGACTTTTGAAATCCTCTGGGATCATCAGCGTACGGCCTTGCTTCTTGAAGACCACTGGGATAACCGTCAAATCGGTTTGGCTCCTTGTAATCATCTTCATAATATCTGGTCTCTCTATGACCTCTGGGGTCATCCTCACTTTGTCGGACCTCTCGAAAATCTCTAGGGTCATCTCCATATTGTCTGGATTCTTGGAAACTTCTGGGATCGTTTTCATATTGTCTGATCTCTTGGAAACCCCTGTTTTCTGAATACATGCCATCTGGATCATCCCTTGGGTCTTTATATGCATCTCTGCGTTGCTCCGTCTGCTTTACCCCTCTGTGATCACTGACAGATTGTGAAGATGGGCCCTTTAGATGAAAGACAACAAAAAGATAATTATTTAGACCAAATTAAAAGAGAATGATTCTTTAAAGATAACACTGTGCTTACCACAGCTGTTTTTTTTGCTTGGAACTCTTTCAAAACTGTGCACAACTTTTCTTTAAGAAATCTGGCGTCATCCATATTTTCGATCTGGATGTCACTCTGTAATTTGAAAAGAATATGTTCAAATGAAAACTCCAGTCTATCAAGTAAATAATTGTTTTCATGTTGGTCAAATATTCTGCACTCACAAGTATGTCCAGAACGTTTTCATGTTTTGGATCAAGATGGGATACACTTCCAGGGTCCACAAATTGGTTATTGAATGACTGTATATAGAGGAATACAAAAAACAACAACATGAGCATTCCAACGAACACCAAGTACAATTACATACACAGTTATAGCGAGTTTTTGTGTAGTCAAGCTACAGTCTGTCAAAGGATATACAGTGTGACAAAATGTTTGGTTGAATATTTGAAATATTAAATACGTTTGCATGTACAAAGACAGTAGAAGCCAATTGTAGTCTGATTAATATGTATACAGTACATGCTGGACAAGGACAAGCTACAAATCACTATCTATTTCTGTCAAGGTGCAAAAAAGCTAAATTTCACTAACAAAAAAGATCCATTGGCTATCAATAGTGTAGTGGTGTATGAAGCACAGTTCACACAGAAGTCCCTTTCAAACAGAGTAAAAAGGGCATCCAAGATGTAGGTGTCTTTTTTTCCGCAGTAGTTTCAATTTTGATATTTTTAGGTCAAACCGTTCTTGTCTGACAGTCATATCATGCAGGTCTATGGTCACTGTCTCAAAGAGCATGCACAGAGTCCAAATTAAAACAATTCCCCATCGTCCAAATTAAACAATTCCCCATCATAAGTAGATATATACAATAGATGCCGCCTTGGCTATGGCAGTTCATTGGAACGAGGCGACATCTAGTGTATATATATCTATGCACCAGTCTGCGCACACGTCACACAATAGGAAGCGCCCGCGCCTTCAGATCACTCGGACGTGGCTGTCTACAAAAGGTAAAAACGATATAAATACTGTTCGTTTTCTCACACAAACCGCTCGTTTCGTGTCTTAGGCCATCAATGTGTACTTACGATGGGGAATTGTTTTAATTTGGACTCTGCATGCTCTTTGAGACAGTGACCATAGACCTGCATTATATGACGGTCAGACAAGAACGGTTTGACCTAAAAATATCAAAATTGAAACTACTGCGGAAAAAAAGACAACTACATCTTGGATGCCCTTTAGGTAAGCTAAAACATACCAAAATTTAATTTCAAAGTGAACTATCCCTTTAACTGTCCGACTTAAACAGACCTTTGTATACATATTTTAACAAGACAAAGTTATTGCTTTAGTCTAACTGAATCCAACTGAAATAAAACTTAATCTGCATGTAAATGCACTTTGAAACTTTGCTTGAAGTATCACCAGGGGCTCTTCACATGAACTCCAGCATTGAGAACATTGTGTACACAGAGTTTACTAAAAAGAAAGATTTTGAACAACTCACTGTGTTTCCGTCCGCCGGCATTTTGTCAGTCAAAAATAGTCGATCTCCGTAACAGGGAGAAGCGTAAAAATGGAAAGCTCCTAAAGCTTAGTTCCATATAAATTCACAGAAAATTTGTTGTTTTGTCGTTAGAGAAAATCAATATTGACCTTGTATTTGAAACAGGATCCTCATATAAGAAACAATACTAAAATTCAGAGTCAGTTCATTCACATTCAGAGATCGACTATTTTTGACTGTCAAAATGCTGGCGGACGGAAACACGGTGAGTTGTTCAAAATCTTTCTTTTTAGTAAATTCTGTGTACACGAACAATGTTCTCAATGCTCGAGTTCATGTGAAGAGCCCCTGGTGATACTTCAAGCAAAGTTTCATGTTGTGTCGAGCCTTCTTATTGTTTTAAAAATAGCGATTTTTAATGCTATCATAGAAGTGCCCCAAGCACTCCCATTCAAACTTAGTCAAACTTAAAAGTGGCGTTTCCATTCTAATGATGCTTTTAAACGAAAGTTTGCCTCGGGTAGATTAACAAAAAGACCCTAGGTTGCATTTTGGCGAGAGTTACCCTTTAAAACAAGTTATCTTAAATTCTCAGTATATACTTGTTTTTGTGTGTAAACCCAAGGGTTTAGTGGCTTTGCAGTTTTACCGGAGGTGGATGTTTTGCTCTGAACTGTGCTCCTCTTGACTTCTCTTTTTGGATGTTTTTTTTGGAATGTCTAAAATAAGAATTGTAAAAAAAACAAAAAATACAATTAAAAGACAACAGACTAATGCAAATGGGTGTAAAAATACTAATAATGGCATCAAATTTCATAAAATTGTGCAACAAAGTGTATGATTTTCTGAATGTGACTTTATGAAATGATCCAACAAGCTACCTCATATGTGCGAGTGCTATTTCCTCTGTGGTTGCATCAGAGAATCTGCTCTTCTTTTTCTTTTTAGCTGGAACAGCTTCCTGTGAATATGCTCTTGGATCTCTGGGCCCAAGCATGTGGGGGTAACCTTGCATCTCATTAGCTTTGTCCCAAGTCTCTCTGTGCAATTCTCTGACAGTCCCTCTTCTCTCCTCGTCATGAAAACTTTTTCCATGCATTGGCATGGGATTCGTGGCAAGTTTTTCCTCTTCATAAGTTGCGTATCGCCTATATTCCATTGGCTCAGCCTGATATTCAGATTCTCCAGGGCGCTGGATTCGGAGGTCTTTGTCATTAAATCGGTTTCTTGGCATGCCTTCATTATAAACTTTCTCTTGGACATCTATAGACACAAGTCTATCACCTCTTGAGAACGGTCCTTGGCCAAGAACATCTTCATAGTCTTCTCGAAGTCTCCTTGGACCCTGGTCTGCATAGGGCCTAGTATGCATTTCTCTTTCAGCTCTTTCATGATAATTATCCCCTCGTAAGCCTCTTCCTCGAATGTCGGCTTCTTCATATGGTTGTTGATGTCGGTTTCCTTCTGGATAGGATTGCTGGTGGACTGCATCATCTGGATTAGGTCTATCATAATGGTCATACTTTTCGGCAGTATAATATGGTCCTCCCTGTTCTTCTAAGTACGTCTGATTATGAATATTATCTTCTGCCAAAGGTGACTCCCTAATAGAGTCTCGTCCATAGTAGGGTTGTTCATGAACACTGGACTGTAAATCTCTTCCTGTAAGGTACAATTTTTTTTTTTTTACAATTTTACACAAACTGGAATTCTGTATACATTTTTTTAAAAAGCAGATGTGGTTTAAAAAGTCAAAATTTCACCTTGGTAATTTGGAAATTGGTCTCTTCTGAGTGCCTGAAATGAAATTACAGCTGAATAGTAATTCATATTTCTAGATGTTTAATGTAAACTATTAAAAATAATTCATTTTATAAGCAACAAAGATGTTAATACCACTGGCGTTCCCCATCCCTCCTGCTTTTCGACTACTGCAGCTTTCGCTCTGGCAACGAGACCTGGTTGTTTCTGTGCGCTGTCATGCCATGTCACCAAATCTGGCCTTTTCAGTTCCTGATAAGACAGATCTAATGTAACCACTTTATTTTACTCTGAACAGAAAAAGGGTAAAAGTAAAATGAGGAAAAATGCCACCATACCAAGTATTTTTGCCGGTGCTTGCGTCCAACGACATGGGCCACCATACTAAAAAGGTCCATATCAACGTTACACAATCGGCACTTGTATTTTAACACGCCTTTGCCATCATCAGTGACATGATCTGGGATCTGTCTCAGGGAGCCAAGACCTGAACAAAGAAAAAAGGAAGAGTAAGCAGTTTAATTAAATTGTAAAATACTGAATAGTTCACCTATAATAAACATTTCTCTCACCTCATGCCATTTCATATGATTGGTTTTCTTCTGTGGAACATAAAATAAGATATTTTGAAAAATGTCTCAGTATTTGTTTTTGGCCATATAATGAAAGTCAATGGGAACCAAATTCCAGTGTTATTTTGGACCCCATTCACTTCCATTTTATGGACGAAAACAGTTCCAAAACATTTTCCAAAATATCTTCTTTCGTGTTTTACAAAAGAAAGAAAACCATACAGATTTGTAAAGACATGAGGTGAGAAAATGATGACTAAATTTTCATTATAGGGTGAACTATCCCTTTAAGACTGTTTCACTCATCATGATTTCAATGGTATCCTAACCATTAAAGTCATCTTACCAATAATGGGCTCATCAAGTTTCAGGTATTTCAAATAGTCTATGATATCTGTCCATTCCGGCAGTGGAGGTTGTCTCGGAATCTTTCCTATAAGGACAGAATAAGCTCATAAAACATGTTCATTTCAAAAGGTTACAAATATACAAAAAACAGTCCTATGTCTGAAAGTTCATACAATTCTTCTACTGCAGCAGAATCTTCTAAGTAACACAAAATGTCTGAAATATGCCCACCCCGTTCAAAAAAGGTGCATTTTCAAGCATTATGCTTTTTTTATAAGCAGTTTGTACCAGAGGAACACAAATTTGAATGAAATTTTATGAAGATTGATGAAGATCCCTCCGAAATGTTGATGTTTGCTTCAAAATTGTTTCCATTTGACCTACTATCAAACAGTAAAAGATAAAGTTCATTTTCATGAACACCATTTCTGGTTAAGTAGAAGCTGATTTAGACTCGAGGCCTCTTTTCAGGTAAAAATAAAATAAATTCTTGTTATCCTTCTTACCAATATTTAAAGGACATTCCCATATATTTCTGCTGAAACGTCACATTTCATGAAAATCCAGGGGAGGCCGTCTAATGTTCAGCAATCAAAAAAGACATCACTTGGTGAAAGACAAACTGGTCTCAAATTGTTAAGTAATGCTGAAGCATTACTAAATTGTGCCATCCACTCAAGGATCCATATGGTATCTCAGATCTCTAGAATCTAAGAAGCTTTGGGCAACATCCTTCAACATCAAAGTCAGTAACTTCACAGAGAAGTCATGCTGAAAAGCATCTTTACGCAGTGCAAGAAACAGGTTTTGCACAGGTGATGAGCTGGTACAACCGTTGTACTAGCTTTCTCACATCCCTATGGCAAAACAGTATCCCAGGATTGAGATCAGTCTGAAAGATGCTGTAGAAATCCAAACTTATGCACCTGGGAATCTGTCCATACACTTAATATGTATGACATACTTGCTTCTCTAGTCCTTTGGTAATCACAGATATAAAGGGGACACTATGAAAGTGAAATAAAAAAGTAAGAAAATCTGCTGAGCACACTGGAAGCATTGTGCTATTTACAGCATGTATACTGTATTTTGGGGTGTGGGGAAATGTAAAAATTCATCCCACATTGCACATTTAAATAAATATGGTGGGAAAAAAATGACTGGATGGCATGAACAATGAGGCAAACCGATGAATTCATTGTTCAGATGTAGTTCTTATGTCACCATTGCAAAGTTGCTCTGTTTATTGAAAATGATTTATCTGTGTACATAATTGTTTTTTAAATGTGCATTTGTAATCTTTAAACAGAAAACCGGCCCCCTCACAGCGACATTGCACTGATGTACTTGTCGTCAGAGAAGAAAAGGCTGGCCAGTAAGGCTGTCCAACAGCCAGACGAGTCTCAATCCTTCCCCTCCAGCAATGTCACTCGAATGAAACGTTTGCAATTAGCAAACGACAACGGTCCAATCAATTCCTGATAGACAAACTCAAGTCCCGTCCTGCCCTACATTTTTTTCCTCATTCGAGAAGCCGTTTCACTAGGATATACATCGCAAATTCCGTTTCATGCCTTACACCTAAAGCCAAATAAAGTCACCCGTGTCCCCCCTAAATTCCTGAAATAGAGTCACATCTTATTCTATTCCTGTTTCTTGAAAATCCCATGGTTTCACTACATCCATAAAAATCCACATATGCATTTCTCATCTCAGTTCTGTGTGATTCCAACAGGATTCTGTTTCTTCTTAATCTTCAAATCCACAGCTGACTGCCAACAAATCTATATCAGCTAGGTCTTCATATTACTTCAGAAAAAAAACAGTTCTTGTGATGATTCCTATCATCAGTGGTGAATCCTGTGAGTTTGACGACCATATATTTTGATGGCAGAAGGACATCTTCCTCAATGGAAACCCTACCTGACCTATGGAATGATACCTGACAATTTGAATACTTACAAATTCCTTGAGATTTCTGTTGAATTTCCTGATAGGATACAGAATTGTGCTTCTAAGCACATTAAAATGTCAATATAACCTCAAAAACTATTTCAAATAAATTAAATTCTGGGACACTTAGGGTGTGTTCACACTTCTAGTTCAGTTTCTGGTGCCTCCAAAAAACAAAATTATATATTTAGTCCTGGTTCAATTAGCATTTTTAACACTGGACCTAAAGCTATAAAACAAAAGGCAAGGTCTGATTGGATTGGACAGCTTTTATGACAAGGAGACGCGGTTCTAATGCCTGTACTGAACTGTAATGGCTTCTTGAAGTCTGAAATAACATTGGGACTATGACGAGAAGAACCAGGTATGCTTGAGCATTCTGTCCTTTTTAGGGTCACATCTTGTGAAATTACATCCAGTTTTTGGATCTTTTAGATGTGTTTGGTCCATGTTGTGTTCATATTTCAGTTGATCTGCACCTGAAAATGTGGTTCACGGTCCGCCTGTTTGGTGGCACCAGGTTTCAGATGGCAGCATTCACATTTATTTAAATGAACCGCACTAACAGAGTTAGTTGTAATCAAACCAAACCTGCCAAGTGTGAAAACACCCTTAGTATAATCTTATTACACTGATTCCAACTCTGTCTGAACAAAACGTGATCTTTTTTACTGAACACAAGAAAAAAAAGATTGTATCACAAAGTTGTGATTTTTACTACTTACCCTGTGAAGCATAGGACTCCTCTTTCTTTGAAGAGATAAACAGTGGAGGAAAAACAGGGACAGGTGATTATACGTTTTACTTATGATCACTTCATAGGAGTTACTTGCAATACTGAAATAAAGTAAACAAAAGTTAATAATGACAAAGCAACAAAGAGTGTTGAGATAGTTGATGGTCCAAACCCCAAAAGGGGGAGACCTTCTTTCATCACTGGGCTCTTGATTAAGACACTTAACCCCAGGAGATCTATGGGACCAGTATTGTGCATCACTCTGAAGAAAAGGTAAAGGTTGAAGAATCAAAAGTATGGACATCATAATGTGTGTGTGGAATAAGGAATCCAAATTTTCCAGAAGCAATCCACAAGGTTGGGTTTCACTTGTTCATGCGATGAATAATGAGGAATTTCTCTTTCAGCTGAAGAGTAATGTGCCACAAAAGTGTAAAAGCACAAGAGATTTGAACAGTCCAGTGAGAATGAACTTAATACAAGTCATTCAAAGACTAGAAATGTGTCCTTCGATTTATGCAGGATTCAGTGCCATATTTATTCAGGTAGAACCTGTGTTATTTTATAAAAAACAGTGACATTTCTAAGTGAAATACATTTTTGGATTACCTACAATCCAGTAGGTAAAAAAATCCTTTCTGTTCAGAACCCAAAGAACCGACAGTGACAGCATGTGGAAGTTATAACATACAGAAAAGAATTTATGCAGGAAGGATTTATGGTCAGAATTTCCATTTGACCAAAAGTAGTAAGTACTAACTATCTCCCAAGCATAAATAAAATATATTTGTTCTTGAAGATTGCTTGTTTACTTGCTACAAACTGCCTCAAACAAAACCTTTGAGTAACTTTCAAAGATTAAAATTTGTCACGAATGTCACAAACTTTGGAAAAATAAAGCAACAAGTTCTTCCTTGTGAACATCCTTTGCTGCAACCTGTGCAGTCTGACTCTCTCAAACAGACTGGAACTCACAGATTTGCACAACTCTTGCCATTTTAGTGTGCAACATGCATCCAATGGTCATTAAGCAGTCTTGAAAAGCAGCACATCATCACTAACAACCGCACTGGCTATCGTCTGACAAACTACAGCACAATTTTGTGCCGATGACAACTATTTGAAGTAGTTTGAGGATGCCCTCAGACTACAAGAATAAACAAATGTTATAGTGCTCCTGAATCTTCTCAAACATACAGAAGTGTACAAGAATATATTGTTTCAAGCAGCACCATCCATTCAGGAGACTGAAGATCCACGTGATCGAAACCCTAATTAAAGCAGAAAGATAAACATATAAAATGGTAAAGTGTATTTGGTCTTCAAAATGTTATGTAACTGGCATCTCAGTATCTCAGGATGTTTTCACACTTGAATCCTCTTTAAAAGAACAAGAAGTAGACCAAGAAAAGGGTCCTTGAAAGAGGACGCTGGGGTCTCTGACGTCTTTGTGGTCATACTGTTGCTTATAGTAAAGATAAAGAAATGTCCTCGAACAGACTCCAAAATAGTCCAGTGTCCACACAACTCATTCTAATCTGCTTTAAAGAAGAATGAGTAGTTTTTGGGACTGGTAAAGCAATGCAGAATAACCCATATACAAGGTCATAACCTGTAAACAGTTAGCCTAGAAATCTAGACGCACCCTAGCGGCAGCAAATTTTATTTTGCAGCCAGTGTCGTCTAGCAACTCTCCGTTGGCTTGCGACCTGGAAAAACCAAACTTTAGTCAGGCCAATCACATCGTGTATAGAGTCGGTGGGCGGGCTTAACATAATGACGGCAGAGTTGTGACGGTTCCACGTGAATTCCCTGCTACTTGAAAAGAAAGATGGCTGCCGCTGCTGGCGAACAACGGTCTTTCAAATCTTGGAGTTAAGTCTTGGTCTTGGAGTTAAGCTTTTCTTTGTGAAAAGAACAAAGAACGGCACTGAAGTCATTCGGAGTTTTGCCGACCGGATACGGCAAAAGTTTAATCGATCAACTCGCTCCGCTGATGTGAAAATGCTCTGGTTGGTTGTAGCGCTATCCTATTGCGTGCAGAGGGAATTTGAAAGGGAATTGAGCCCTGCCAATGGTGTGTTCCCAGACCCAACATCTTGATGTGGGTCTGGTTTGTCAGACTAGTAAACAGTGTCCGAGACAAAGGAAATGAACAGGCAAAATGTTGTTCGCCGGTTGATCTCTAATCCTTAGAAGTCCTAAAGTTGAATGAAGCAGAAAAGTGAATAAAACAAAAAAACAAACAAACAATCAAGCATTATTGTCTAAAACTACTAAAATACATTATTAACAATACTTACATAAAAATAGAAATACTAGTGCTATGTTGCCTAAACACAAAATTTTACATTTACATAGCAGCCATTACTCCAGTCTTCAGTGTCACATGATCCTTCGGAAATCATTTAAAATTTTCTAAATTTGGTGGTCAATTATTGATATTCCTTCAGACACTATACTAGATTTTCTCTCCTTACCTTCAAATGTTGCAGTGTAGTCACGTGGATTTTGTAATGTGTTTCGCCCCTTATTCTTTTATCGCAGATCTGAGGAACGAAAGTTATCAATATTACTTGTCTATAATCAAGTCACATCAATGCATTTACATAGAGTTATAATAAACAGGATGAATATTACTATCTGTTTTTGTGCACTACGGTCAAAATAAGACGGGTTTACCATGCAATCGATGAAGGTGTTGGCCTGGTCATCGTCGTACACTGTCAGCAAATCAGACATCTCTGCAAACTAAAACAAGACACAATGTTGTTTTATAGGGAGCTATGCACATAATATGTTCTTAGACAGTCGTGCGAGATTAATACAGTGCAGAAAACATTAATCAATTTAGATGCATCAACATTTCATACACGTTTACATAACGTTAATGCTAATCAAAATTGCGACGCACCTACTGTACCGCCTCGCCCGCAAGAATTAGCGATAGATTAGCGAATTAGCGATCTGCGCTTTTAAATCACCCAACACAAAACTATTTCCTTGAACAGTGATATTAAAGTGATGTTACAAACAAAATTTAGTGAAATTCAATTTTTACGTTAGGCCCCTTCTTTCATCCTTTGCTTCTTCTGTGGTGAAATTATATTTTCTGCGAAACCGCGGTTGTACCACCTAGTGGATGGGTGCGAATAGTTCGTAAAATAAATAAATTAAAATAATAATAAAATAAACTAAGATAATTTTGTTGTTCCCAACCTGTATGACCTTTTTTCTTCTCCCGTAGAACATAAAAATAGATGTTATGTCTAACTAACACTATACATAAGTTGTGTGACAGCCACAGTCACCATTCACAACAAAAAGCAAACAATGAAAGTGAATGGTGACTGAGACTCTTCTGTCTTATATATTCTTTTGTGTTCCACAGAACAAAATTCATACAGGTTTGGGACAAAACCGAGCTTGGAACAGTATTATGATGAACCCAAAAAACAGGTTAGCTGAAGAATGCTACCCAATGCACGTAGAGTTTTACCCAGCAGAGGTCGGTGTGATTCAATAAGTGTGGGCTTTATGACATTCGCCAGAGGCTATAGTGAAAATACAGTACAGTAAATCCACTGACAAACAGAAATATATCCCTCTCTGCCTCTCTTTTACAATTTACTGTAAAAGAAAGCCAAAAGATTGGGAGAATTATGAAAAACAGAGGAACTTGAAAATTAGGCTTCTTACAGTATGCATTTCGAGAAACCTTTATAACCTTCCTATGATCTAGGAAACTGTGCCCACCCACCTGTGATCTTTGAGTTAGATTTGACCTGCAATAAAAACACATAAAAAATTATTACTGGTCTAAAACCTCAAAGAGACCTCCTCTAGGACTAAATCCAGGTCCCAATGTGTATCATGATAAAAAAAAAATATATTAATTGAATGTTGATGGGATAATTACAGTAAAAAATTGTTAGCGGATTTCGATCACTTTTGGCATTTCACTGTCACATTTCATTACAAGTTATTGTTTCAGTTCACAAATAAAGAAATTGTGTATTTCATATAAATCTCCATTGTGACGTTTCACATCAGTTTCAATAATCCAATTTGGTGTTTATAGTTGTTTAGGAAAGTACTTTAGTGTTTTTGTTGCCATGTGGTCTTATAGGATAAAATTACATAGGCCTAAAATATGCCTTTATTGAAAATGAGCCAGAAATTACCTGAAGACAATATGAAGGATTATCATCATCATCATCATCATCATCATCAAACTTTATTACAGACACAGGGTCCAAATGTAAAAACAGACAATAAATAAAATAAACAAAATACAACAGCACACACACACATAGCACACACATAGAAACTCACACATATAGACACACACACACACACACACACACACACACTCTCTCTCTCTCTCTCTCTCTCTCTCACACACACACACACAAATAAGATATAGTGTAAAATATAATAGTGTAAAATTTGGGTTTTAAATTTTAAAATGTAGGTGTTCGCTCATGTTTGGGTGTTAATTCAATGTTACAGTAACAACTTTCATTTCAGGTTTGAGAGAATCAATTCCAAGAAGACATTTTTGCACATCAAAACACATTTCTAATGAATATATGATCTATCATGAAGAGTCTTTGAAGTGCCAAGGAAAATTGGATGTTTCGAATTCCACCATATTCTACCAAAAAAAATCATTATGGGGCCCCTGAGGACCCAGTTAAGGTCACTGGAAAGGGAAAAGGCTGCTTTTTCTGAAGCAAACTCCCGCCCCCGGCAGTCTTCCCTGACTCCAGTCTCTCTCAGCTACAC
Organism: Squalius cephalus; assembly: GCF_949319135.1. Taxonomy (NCBI): domain Eukaryota; kingdom Metazoa; phylum Chordata; class Actinopteri; order Cypriniformes; family Leuciscidae; genus Squalius; species Squalius cephalus. The sequence goes on from NC_137129.1 coordinate 5,059,771, forward strand.
TCGGGAGAGCCGCCGGCCGGCGCTATTAGTAATTTGTGTTATCCAAGATGGAGGAGGTTTTGTGATGTTCCCCAGCAGTCAGAAGTGATCCTTTCCCGTCCGTGTCAGATCATTCCTCAGACACAGGGGCGGACATATTTTCTAAATCCCTCTTCCTGTGGGGAAAATAAAGAGCAACTTTAGATTTGGATATTAGTTTTTTGTGTTTTTCGCCACAGCCATGAGCTCGGGGGAAGGGGCCGAGGAGGCGGCTAAGGACGCGGCCGATATAGCGACGTTCTTCAAATCTGGTAAGCCCGAAACTCGCGAGGCTGCGGGACATTGTTCGGATGGGGAGGTTGGGTCGCACTGGGCATTTGCAGTCGTTTTTCTACCATATACAATGCATTAAGTGCAAACATCTCTATAATATTGGTTTTGACAACCAGCGTTAGGTTGAAAATGTGGTTTATGACAACCTAGCTGGAGAAATATCAGTTGGTTGTGTCGTTAGCTCGAGTCATTTGTGCCCGTTGGTTAAAGATTTTAGCAGCATAATTACAGAAATCACTATCACATCCTATGGATTTGAACTGCTTTGTCAGTAAAATATCATTATGTTCAATTTATGTGGGTCAATCGTGCAACATATGGGCTTGTGGGTGGAAATATAAGGTTAGCTGGAGTGTTGTGCAGGCCACATGAATAAATAATTTCAGTTATACACCCAAATACACAGATTTTACCCACAGAACCCCTTTTAGTCTATTATCATCTCCATACTCTTTTATCTTGATTTGGAGGCAGCCATAGGAAATGAAGTAAATTCAAAGTGTCAGTCCCTTTATGCTACTTTTTAATGACCCATTTCTGAACGGATAAATAAAATACCGTTATTTATAAACACAAGACTATCAGTTAGTCAGACAATCAGTAGTTTATGAGCGATCCGATGAATCTGAGAATCGAAGGTAGTCAGCAATGTAAACAATGACCTGGCGTGGCACTCCAACTCCCTGCTAACTCGCTAGCATGGTGTGATAGATTGAGGCGGTGAAAGAGGTTAAAAATAATGAATACCTCAGCACTTAGAGATATGATGTCGTTATTCACGTAAAAGATAATGACAGACGCGATAGCGGTTATTTCGGCCAGATTTAGCTTGAAAACAGGATTAATTCTGTAACCTAATTGACTCGTGTAGCATTTGGTTGCTAAATTAGCAAAGCTATTCTAGAAAGATTGATGACACAATTACCTTCTGTCTTGGACCAGCTTATGAAATATCATATTTATTTTAATCAAATATTAGATTGCTTTTATGTTAATTATGATGTAATGTGTTTTATACAGGGATTTAATTGATAACTATATATCTGCATATAATCTGATGATGGTGTATACAGGCTTGTATATCAGATATATGACACATCTTGTTCATTCTGATAGCAGGACTTTCATCTGCAAGCCCAGTTAATCATTCACAAGACTCATTTTAATGCCTCTGCATAATGCATTCAGGAAATATGCAGTCCAAGACTAGGTCACGAAGTCCTGTCCTACTGAAAACAACCATCTCAAACCAGCCTAAGCTGGTTTCAAGCTGTTTTTGGACACATTTTAGCTGGTCGTTCTGTTTGACCAGTTCATTTGCTGGTTAAACCAAATGAACACCAGCTTGGCCAGGCTGAGAGACCAGCTTATACTGGTTATAACAGTTTTTCATGTTGGGTAACCTTAAGTCTTCAAGACACTAGTCAAGGGTCTAAAATGATTTATTTAGTTGTTTTTAAAGTATTATGATAAGTTACACCAGTTTCAACACAAATGACATTACCCACTTGAGATACAAGCGTAGTGGTTTTGTTTGGGTTTGGTAGTGAAACCACAATGGGAAGTACTGTATCTTGCAGATTTCACAACGGAAATCTTTGGTTGTTTCAGTAACCTCTCAAGAGGCTTTTGGTTTTAAACATTTTGCTTGTTTTTAGTATGGCCACTAAGTTACTGTTAAATATTAATACCCACTTCGCAGCCTCTTGATATTTGTGTTGTGTTTGCCTATGTAAGTTAGTCCTGTATTATTTAGTTTTTGCACATATCTGTGTACCATCATGTTTGAACATGCATCAGCTCATAGACTCTGTCTCTAACTCCACCTCCTCACCCCTGTACTCACTAAAAACCTTGACCTGGTGTTCATCATCCGTCTACATGCCATAGAAATGAATCTTCTTGTCTGCTGTCTGATACAGCAATAATGATGTTTTCATCATTGATAGTAATAAGAAATGTCATAAGCAGCAAATCAGCATGTTAGAATGATTTCTGAAGGATCATGTGACACTGAAGACTGGAGTAATGGCTGCTGGAAATGATTTTCTTTCTGTGAGTCTGAGCAGATCTTCACAATTTTCACTCTTTCACATCTGAAGTTATATATATATTTAACGATTCGGACAAGTTGTGCCACACTTTCTATTGACTTCATCAGTGGCTTTTTGTTGTTCTTAAGGTTTTTCTAGACTCATTTATTTGAAAGTCATGAAGAAATATCCAGTAGACCAATGCACGTTTTTGACAGCTGCCTCTAAAGGTAAAGTTTGTAATTTTTGCGAGCAAGCAAAGCTAAGTGTACCATCTTCAAAACCAGTTATCAAACCTAATAAACACCTTTAATATCTGAACATATAAACCTCAGCATCTTTAAGATGTTATATATCTGTATAAAATTTCAGCTTAACAAGGGCATGAGATTTTTTGCAGATGTTTGGTTTTCAGTTGTTTCTAAATCTTCTTAAATGTAGAATAAATATTAGTATGAAAATTATTGGATGAATCACAATTCGTTCATGAAAATGTTCTTATGCAGATTTCTTGACCACCTAGTGTCTGATAGTGGCCACAGCATATTAATAGGAAATATATATTTATTATTTTCCCCCCTAATTCTTTTGATTTATTCATCCAAAATTTGCCAAATTCTGTGACATTCCACGTTATACTGTAAATTCCATTTTTATAACTGTATTCTGTGATTCCGTCTTTGTTTTCTGCATTGAGGAAATCATAGTTGCTCTATATTAAACTGGGTTTGAAGAAGACATTTTAATGTAAAAAAGACATGTCAGATGTCACCTTTAATGTCCTTCACTCTTAAAATTAAAGGTTCTTTATTGGCATCTGGTTCCACGACATTCATGGAATCTTTCCATTGCAGAAAAGGTTCTTTATAGTGGAAGAAAGGTTCTTTATATTATTTTGAAATGTTCACTCTAAGAAAATAAAAGGGTCCATAAACCAATAATGGTACTATGGCTTCACTGTGAAAACCCTTTTAAAATCCCTGTCTTTTGTTCATAGAATATTCCCTCTTATTGTTAAAGTCATAGTTTTATGTTCTTTCTCTTTCCTGATTAACTTTTTTTGAACTTCGCATTGTGTGCTAAATTGCTCTTCTGTTGATTTTGATGGTGCCTTTGTCCTTGGCTAATAGGCCCCCTGGTAGTTTTTGGAGGCCTGGCAGTGGCTCTTTTTTTCTCTCTCTAGCGTTAGATGAATTTTTCTGACACCCAGACGTCATGTGGTTTAGCATTGAGGAGTTACATTTTCTGTCGTTGACTGTTACCACCCCAGCTGGATCGTCCCTGCGTTCAGCCCGTTCACCTAGACTCGCTCTCTCTCTTTCTTTCTCTTTCTCCTTTTCTCCTTCTATGTCTCTGTTGTGTCACGGCCATCTATTCCCTCTCCCTGTCATCTTTTTTTCAGTTTCTTGTTCGGCTCTTCTCTCTGTCTCCATGTGTGGTAGGGAAAGGTCGTATTGACCTACATTCGCTGGGTTAGGAATGGCGCACTCGCTGCCCCCTCTGTCTCCTGGTACAGCGCAAGAAGATCCTACTTATTCAACTGTAGAGAGAGAGACGCCAAGACAGCTTCCGGCAGTAAATCACCCAGGCCGATGCTGGATCATCCGGACAGAAAATGAGGGACATAGTTAGTGGAAGAGAGGGCAGACGAGAAACAAAAAAGACAGAACAAGGGCCAAAATGAGGGTGAGGGGTAAAATATGTCTAATAGAGAAACTGGGTGTGTCGACTATTGACATTAGTTCTGTTGGTAACACTTTATAATAAGGTTTGATTGGTTACCATTGGTTAATGCAGTAGTTCTGGTTTGGCCAATGGACCCACATTTTCCCATGGTCATTAAGCTGTTACCCAAATTTTTAGGAATTTGAAACAAGCAAATTTATTTCTCAAATGGTTAACTTACACACAAGTATCGTCCCACTTAACTTAACATACACATTATAAATTGTATACGAATTGTGACACGATGAATAAACAGTATTATAAGGCAAGGCTTTTAAATAGCAGTCCCACTAGTTAGTAGCTGGTATGAGCCACCACAGTCATAAAAAATATAGAATTGGTGGTATTTTGGGCTAAGGTTACAGAAACTACAGTTACCATGTATTTACACAATACTAACTTGAACTGTTAATAAAACATGGACACTGTTCTTTATGAATAGAATGATTTTCATATGTAATGTTATATTTTCTATTCATCAGAGAGTCTCAAAAATGTATCATGGTTGGTTTCCACAAAAATATTCAGCACAACTGTTTTCAACATTGATAATAATAATTTCTTGAGCAGCAAATCAGCACGTTAGAATGATTTCCGAAGGATCATGTGACTCTGAAGACTGGAGTAATGGATTAATCAGCCATTCTGATTGGTCAGTTACTGCATTCTGTCATCAATTTTTTTTAATGACTGCTAAACGGTATAATATTTAGTTGTCCCAGGGAATTAATTTCCCACATAGTTTAATTTAAATCATGTCCATATTTTAATGTCTAGAGCGATGTCAATCATTTTGTTATTAATTTTCTAATGGTTGTGCATCGATAGCTCCAAGTCCTTGTATCACCCTGAAGGGTGATGTACATTATCCTGGCCGGATGTATCTTATCCCGCTTATTACACAGCTACTTGCCACATAAGTAAATAATTCGACATGAAATATTGACTTGATTTTGACACATAAATAATTATGGGGATAAAAGATATTGATTTGATATGAAAAAGTTTTAAAATCTTACCTGTTTATCTTAAAATTCATTACAGTGTACAAAAAAATCATCGAAAAATGGCAGCAGCTGCATTTGTATGAAAAAGAAAGAGTGAGTCCGCGATACTAAATGACATAATTAAATAATTGTACACAGAATTTTGATTTGAGTTTTAATATTTTATTAGCTCACCAAACGCAAAACCTCAACGAAGAAAAAACTTTCCAAGCGTATAGCGCTGACTTCAGTTACCCGGATGAGCCTGTGTTATCAGTTTTTACCGGGGAATAACACACCGATCGACCAATCAGAATCAAGTATTCCACAGAGCAGTGTAATAAGTAGTTATATCATGCCATGGGTTTCATTACAGCTGTTTGGCCATTCACTGTTTCATTCCCTGTAAGCGTCAGGAATCACGTACAAAAGGAAAGCATTGTTGTTTGAATACAATAGTGTAGAAGTCCAACTTCCCTTTTTGAAAACAACTGTGGCGAAGACATGTTTGTGTATTAACCGGTCCCTAAAAAAGCACACCTGAATCCTATTTCTGTTCAAAAAGCCCCCTGACACACGGCCCAGTTCTTTCATTACAATACGTATGGGCATTGCCTGAACCATCTTAGACATTAAACGCTTGGAGGCCTGAGTCGATGCCATCCATCCTCAGAATGATCCCTGTCCTTTCGTTGTTTTGAATATTAAATGACCTTACGATAGTGATTGCTTATAACCACACCCTCCACTTTTCAGTGGTGGGCACTCAATGTTCTTCGGCGAGAATCGACTCGCTCGCTGATGTAGCTGATGATTTTAGAGTAAATTATTTCAAATGCAGTTTATCATTGCAAAAAAATCATAAAGCACAAGCTTTTTTTTATCTGGTTATGTCAAAACACTAAATATAACGGTAGATGACGAGAGAAAATTATACATGCTAAGGGAAATGTACCCAAGTGTCAAGAAGTCGGACAGTTGACATGTCTTGAACATTGACATGAACACAGAGAAAAAATGTGTAATTGACCCTTTGCAGATGATGCAGATTAGGGTCCAATTCTCACTATTAACTATCTATTAACTATGACTTTAGCCTCAATAAACTCCTAATTACTGCTTATTAATAGTTAGTAAGGTAGTTAAGTTTAGAATATGGTCATGCAGAATAAGTCATTAATATGTGCTTCATAAGTACTAATAAACATCCAATATCCTAGTAATATGTGGGCTAATAAGCAACTATTTAAAAGTGACAATTGTATCCTAAACTAAAGTATTACCCACATTAATTATTACTTATTAGAGCTGTTGAAACTGGAAATTCACACCAGAGTTTCAGATCAAATCAACAGATGCAGAAGTATCTTGGATTTACATTTAGTATACGTTTAACTATAGATATACATTTACAGAAGACATAATCTAAATACCCCTTTAGATGCAATTTAGGTGATTACATGGAGTTTTATGTGGCACTACTTCAGTGTTAAAAACCATCCAAACCCACCAGCTTCATTTGTAAAGTCTTTTTATTTGATGGAGAAACATCATAGATTCAGGGTCAATGTTTGTAGGTTTGTTGTGAATTTGGTGGTTCATCAGTGCTCGGAGAACTTGGGATAGCACATCTGCATCACTTTGGGTCCTCTGTAAGGGCTTTTTTGCTTTCGTCACGTTGTCCTAGTTCCTCAGTCAGTCAGCGTCAAGACCCTGAGGATTCATCCCAGTGTCTGGGCTCAGGTTTTCTCTCATCCCATTCTCTTTACTCCATACAGCCTACACATTCCCTTGTTGCAGCGAGATTGGCGTATCGTAACACGGAACGATCTGCACCTCTCTCCTTCTCGTCTTGTTGAGATGCTCTTCCATCTGACATGATACTTAATTTGAGAAGATTGTGTACTCCATTTATCTCCTCACAGCTCCTTAGAGATGGGGTTCAGGGAACATTGAGCTCTATCCATCGCTCTTGCTCTCAGTCTGCCATTTAAGGTGTGTTCTCTCCAAGGAGGTTTGAAATACCCGAAGAAAGCTATTCTTTAGCATTCCTATGAATCCCAATACTGGGTTGCTAAGCTTGCATGCATGACCCTCTCCCCATTGAGTATGTGGTTGAAAAATCTGTTTTTCCAACTGGAGCTAACTGGCCCATTAATCAATTTAATCGACCAGGCATATATATATATATTCATGATTCGCCACATAATACTAGTGATAGACCGATTCAGTCACTAAGTGGTGAATCATGCAAACTTGTTGATGCATTGCTCTAAGGCCCTGTTTACACCTGGTATTAAGATGCGTTTTGGTCGATCGGATCACAAGGAGGGAGACACTTTCCTGTTTACACCTGGTGTCTCTTTTGTCCACTTTCAAACACTTCTGTCCTGATTTCTTCGAGGGGAGGGTCTATGGGGGTGGGTAATTGTATGTTTGTTTGTTTTTTTCAGATCTTTCGATACAATTGTCAAAATAAGTTCATGCAATTTACATATGAATGCGCCTGAAGACGACGGAAAAACACACAGCGAGCATCAGCTTTCGTTTCTGCTCTGACAGCCGCAAGACCAGCCGAACACTGAGTGTTAGAAATCAGGAATGGTGAGAATATTGTGCTTGGTACGTTATTCGTCTTCAAACCAAACTTGGTTCTCCAGTCAAAAAACTTTAAATCCCGTCTGGCTAGAGCGCTTCCCATAATGTTTAAGCATTAGGTCAGTAGACGGAGAGAAGACGGTCTTATGTGTCTATTTGAACACATTCAACCAAATGAGCGTTTACACTACGAAAGCAATCCAGTCGAATGTGTTTTTGACTACATCTTGAAGTGGTCCAAAGTGGACAAGCTCAAAACGTTTTAGACCCGTTTACACCTGTATTTAGCGTCGTCCACTTGTGATCCAATCGATCAAAACGCGTCTTAATACCAGGTGGTAACAGGGCCTAAGAAGTGCAAGTTGCTACAAGGTGAGGACATTTCTGAGCAAATGATCATGATGGGCAACATTAGAAGCTGTGGGTTATTTATAGATGAACTGAAAACTAAAATAATGAAGTTAAACCTTTCTCCGTTCAGCTGAACATGTTATTAATTTGTAATCTAAAAAAAGGAACAATTGTTTTGACTAGAGGACTGACTATTTGTGGACCTGCATAATAATAATACCGGTGAGTCTTTCCTCTTCTTCCAGTGCTGTTCTCCTGGGGCTTGTTTTAAAACAATGCTATTATGAGCTCTAATGTCACAGCAGACACTTGATCTCAAAGCTCAACCCTCATTTGGGGGATGTTTGTGAGTGCCTGATTGGAGGCATGAATGAATCATGTGGAAGGCCTTCATAAAATCCATAGACTTGAGTATGTGCTCATCATTTAAACATGAGGTGGGTTCCTGTCTTTGAGAGCATGACGTCTAATGCCATTAAATGCAGTGTGATTTCCAATGTTCAGATGTAGGCCTACTCATGTTTAAAGTATGGATGTGCAAAGCTACGAACCCATTGCGAAATCTGTGCAATTTCTTTCGCTCTCACAATAGGAATTCGCCAAACAACAATGGCCACACCTTCAGAACTAGTCAGGATGATCGACCAGTCGCCCACCAATACTCCCAGTAGCAGAGAGCGCTTAAGAACAATCC